>NW_013672906.1:28440-34288 GCF_000517525.1 Limulus polyphemus | reverse complement strand
CAATAAATAATATGGAGTATTATGGGTAATCCACTGAGGCATGTTCAATAAATAATATGGAGTATTATGGGTAATCCACTGAGGCATGTTCAATAAATAATATGGAGTATTATGGGTAGGTGACATGCATAAGTAAAGAACAATCAAACATTTTGAGTCACATTTTTGGACAGCATGAGTTAGAAGAAAAGGCTTTCAGCATTTTACTGGTAGGTGTGCCTGACTTGAATGAAATATTGATGATAAATTTGTTCAACTTTCTTTTGGTGGTTACGGTGCTCGACTCGCAATCTGTGGGTTGCGGGTTCGAATCCCCGTCACACCATACACGCTAGCCTATTCAGCCATGGGGGCAT
Organism: Limulus polyphemus; assembly: GCF_000517525.1. NCBI lineage: Eukaryota > Metazoa > Arthropoda > Merostomata > Xiphosura > Limulidae > Limulus > Limulus polyphemus. The sequence goes on along the minus strand of NW_013672906.1, from coordinate 33,932 downwards.
TATAATGTGATGGTCAATCCCACTATTCGTTGGTAAAGGAGTAGCCCAAGCGTTGGCGATGGGTGGTGATGACTAGCTGCCTTCCCTCTAGTCTTACACTGCAAAATTAGGGACGGCTAGCGCAGATAGCCCTCGTGTCGCTTTGCACGAAATCCGTAACAAACAAAGAAACATCTTTTGATGGTTCATATATTATTAGAAATTATGTAACTAAAAAAATCATTGGCCAACAAGCAGTGTGGTAAATAACAAATTTGGAAAAATGTTTTTGAAAAGCGATAGAGTCCATATGAACCCCTGCTCTTAATTCTAGGGTTAAACTAAAATAATTCAGTAAATCTTGTTACTGTTAAGGAATATTTCATTTTTTATCATCCACTTAGACTCTACTTGAGAGGAGAATATTTCAAACTTGTTAAATTGAGGTACAATTATATCATTCTGTAACATCAACATCTCAAATGTTAAATTTCCCATACTAAAAATGTATTTCCAAGACACATTGAAATCAGTAAATTCCAGATGTGGGAGCTTCAAGACTTGTGGCATGCACAAAAAAATTGTTTGCACATAGAGGTCAGCACTGAACGAAAATAACTATTTATGTGAGCGTAGGTAATGTACCGTATCAGAAATATATGCATATATCTTATTCTTTAAAAGTTTCTTTTCTGATTCATTTATTCTTTCATCAAGTTAGTCAGCAAGGTCAGATCAGATCAGATCCTACCTTTTAAGTACTTTTATACATACTAATAAAAATTTCTGTGTTTTAATGTTTATTTTCAGTTTATTAATATGAGAAGAAAACAAATCACCTGTTTTAGTTTGTCGCTCACTTCCTGCCAAATCCACTAAGTTGAGTTTCCCCTGACGAATCTTCTGATCACTTTCAACATCCATCTCCATCATTTCCAAATGAATGGTGAAGATCGAGTGACTACGAGAGGAATCTGCATTCATCAACGTGGCCCCCACTGATCGATTCTTCCAGCCTTGCTCCATCACTAACTCACATTCTTGTACATTATGTACTGGGTGAAGGGAAAGTCCTAATAATATACAAATATTGACACGATAACAATACGAAGCAGTTCAACAATTCTATGAAACAGTGCAATGAAAGGGCATTTTAGTAAGAGAAATAATGTCTAACAGTAAAAGTCTTTCCCGGAGGACTTCTGTAAGGTTCTTATTACCATTATGAGCATTTCAATACGCAGTAGCTTTTACATTGGTGGACAGGTGTAGAAATTAATGTTGTTTTGGACCTGTCATCTTCAGAAATTCTTAGAAACAAACAAACAGTTGAAGGATCCCTGTCTGTAGTCGTTTTAGCTATTCAGTGCTGTCAAACAAGTTGCTCTTTGGCCATCACCCAGTTAAGATGACCCAATTACTCATAAACCTATTAAAAAATAACCTGTTTGCACGAAGTAATGCAAGAAGGAGAGATATGATGGTATGTGAACAAAACAACTTTTAACTGAAAATATGAATATGGAGTGCATTCATGTAAAATTCCTAGAAACGTTAGAAAATCAAAGACAACATCACAGAACACATTATAACAACTTTTACTTTGTTAACTGAAAATATGACTATGGAGTGCATTCATGTAAAATTCCTAGTAACGTTAGAAAATCAAAGACAACATCACAGAACACATGATAACAACTTTTACTTTGTTAACTGAAAATATGAATATGGAGTGCATTCATGTAAAATTCCTAGTAACGTTAGAAAATCAAAGACAACATCACAGAACACATGATAACAACTTTTACTTTGTCAAGCAATATACAGAAAAGAACAAAGTATAATAACAAAATAGTATGTGAATATGACGGAAAGGGCAGAAGATGAACTCGGAACAGATCAAACAGTGTTAATATAAAAATGCGTTTATAGTTTTAAACAAGTAATAAGTATGTTGCCTTGACTACATGTACAAAAAATGACATGCATGTTTTCAAAATCATCTAATAAATTTGAAAGTGACTGAAAAATAAATTACTGTGTATGTATTTCAGGAAGGATAAAATTAAACATCTATGTAAAAATGGTGAAGAAAAAAATCACTTCCAAACAAAAAGGAAAAAACCTTTTCAGAAGTTTTTTAAATCCAGGCAGACAAACAAACTGCTACATACAGATTTGACACCAAAGGATAAAAAAAACTGGAAATACTTAATGAAGTCGGACAGCCAGAAAATGTCAGTCCCTCTTTTGTAATAAAAGAAAATACCATTGTGTTCAAACAATTATAACACGTACTTAAGTTTATCAATATCTTTATGTAGGAGAAACAGGGGCAACAGAGTGTGTTTCTGTATATTTAATTGTACTTCTCATTAATCGACAAAAAAAATCTTGATAAAATAACACGAAATTGAAAACTGAAACTAAACTATTTTCCATAACAAACACCTGGAATGATGAATTACCTCGGTATAAGGTAACTGATTGAGTTTTATTTATAAACTTTATAACATAGGAAGATAGAAATTCACCTGGGACATAAACTCCTTTCTCTGGGTGTTCTTTGAGGTCCAGTTTTTTCTTGTGATCCTTTCCCAACAAGTCTCTAATTTCTTCATTGTAAATCTCCAGAAACGAAGCGTGAACAAGGTACTTTGTGTTGTCGGTTGTTTCTATTGCCTCAAAGATGTGCTCAAAGGCTCTTGGAATTATACCACGCTGCATTGGAGGACTCGTAACTCCCTGCATGGTGAAAGACTTGCCACAACCTGTCTGTCCATAGGCAAACACAGTTCCGTTGTATCCCTCTGTAACACTCTAACGTTGAAAACGAACATTATTTCAATCATTCATGAATTTTCTGTTATTAACCATTTACACTTAACACATATACTTTACACTTAACACATATACAGATTTTGTTATCACACTTAACATAAGCAAATAAGTGGAAAAAAACAAAAATTAGTTATTATATATTTACGAAATTAACATAAGTAAAGCAGGTGGAAATAATTCAAATTATTTATTACATAGACATTAATTTGCTAAGCTCGTTTGATAAAAGGCACATTTCCAAAACACATTTACAGCAATCTTTACAGTTAAGTTATTCTTTTTTTAATTTTAGTTATCAAGTTTTCACTGAATATCTAAGGTTTCTTAAATTTTTATAGAACCAATTTGTGCAAAAGCCATAAAATTAATTTATACTACATTTTTGGTCAAATTAAGTACTTTGTTTGTTTTGAATTTCGTGCAAGGCTACACGAGGGCTATCTGTGCTAGCCGTCCCTAATTTGGCAGTGTAAGACTCGAGGGAAGGCAGCTAGTCATCACCACCCACCGCCAACTCTTGGGCTACTTTTTTACCAACGAATAGTGGGATTGACCATCACATTATAATGCCCCCATGGTTGAAGGGCCGAGTATGTTTGGTGGGACAGGGATTTGAACCCACGGCCCTCAGATGCGAGTCGAGCACCCTAACCACCTAACCAAGCCGGGCCTACGAAATACTTTAATAGAAGGTTTATGTCAAGAGATACAAACAGGATGACCTTACACGCATGTCTAAAAACTGTTAATAATGAGTTCCCTACATTACCCGATGTATCTTTACGTTGAGGCTACTGTTGATGACCTAGTTGTACATGTTACAGAAATAGCTCATTACAACCTCAAGGCTACTAGCTCGAGAGAGTGCGAAACCTCAGCATACGTAACGATGGTCGCTACGAAAGATTTATGTACTACAATTATCATAAAATAATAAGTACACGTGTAATGTTCTCTTGGCCAAGTATGTAGAGAGTCTCAGAATGGACCTTCAGCACTACTGTTGAAAATTGCAAATTTTCTTAATGATAATAGATGGTATTTCACAAACACACAAACATATATAATCAAATATTTGCTACTTAAGAACTATAAATAAATATACAAGTTAATGGTTAGTAATTAGAAGTTCTTACATCAACAATGGGAAAGACAATGTCACTATATAACTGTTCAGTCGTGGATTCCATATAATAAGCTCCATCAAAAGTGAAGACCTTCGGTGGAGCACTTTGATCAGCTGGGTTGATGATTGAACATTGTCCACAGCTGGAATCCATCTTTAATATGATCTAAAGCAAAGAAAACATTTGGTCTTTTATCCTATCTGGTAAGATCTTTCAAAATACTTTGTTGAAACCATTTCAAATATCTTGATAAATCATTTCCTTTACAATTACAGGAAATTATCATATGAAGTGATAGACGAAACTACTTAGAAAAGTATCAGAACTGTTACACAGCTAACATTACATCTTTTGTTTTTTTTTCCTCATTCTAAAATATTTCTAAACATTTTAATTTACAGTGGCTTATTTATATTTCCACAATATTCAAATAATAAAGTTGAAAATAAAAGTAAAGTGAACATACCTTGCATTTTAAATCTTTTTCTCTTTGGTTCATAGGACGGCATCTTACGATTACTTTTACGGTTTCAGCAGCCATTTCAAGAAACTTTCCTATGTATCTTCCATTGACTGTACACTAAGTATTTCACCAACAGAAAAACCAGAAATTGTTCTACTTGAGATAAATGTTTTACTTGGAAATTCATGTCTTTTGATTGTAATATTTTTGATGAATTTACTGTAGGTATAAACTAATATACATATGTTTTGTACTGTTATCAGTAATTTTGTTTTCCACTATATATATATATAGGAAATCTGACTATCCTGTGAGATTAGTAGAAGTATTGAAACTGGTAGAGTTTAAAGTTTATACATTACAACATAGCACTACACGTATTTCTCAGTAACAGTCGGGTAGCTGATTTACTTGTGCAATATGATTATCAAACATTTTACACAGAATGGTTTGTTTTAATAACAGTATCTCTTACATAAACGTGCACTAAGTATTCAGTTCAAATACACACATCTATTATCTCTACACACTATAGTTATTAACATTTAGCGATATAATAAACAGAGCTCACACATCTATGGAAATATTACTACTTATTTTTGCAACAAGAAATTTGTAACAATTACTTGATAATTGGTGTAACTGTGAAATAATTGTGCACTATTAACAGTACAACTTTCAAATATCAAGTTTTGAAGGACCTCAATCAAGTAAAATGCACTAAACCAATTAGTTTAGAAAACAAATGTAGCAAAAAAAAAAACCAACTTCAAACAAAGCACCTCAGTTTATCGACCATTTCTCAACCACTCAAAAACCTAACGTAAATTTGTCAAGAGCAGAACATGCGAAATAATTCCCTTTTTTTTCTTTAGCTAATAACGATTATAGTTATGTTATTTAAATGTACAACGAAATCTTTTATTGTGGAATAAAAGCAAGTATTAACACCATCAAGTAAAGATGTTGTCAGTAATCATTTCTAACATGTACACTTACACATAACCATTCTTTTCATTCACGTTAAACATAATCATTTAATCAATTAAGTTCACTGTTATTCATTTATATATATTGTTTAT
>NW_013672906.1:18950-27519 GCF_000517525.1 Limulus polyphemus | reverse complement strand
TTTTTATCTATATTAATGTGATCTGGTCTCGTGAATATTGTGGGTATCTTGAACATCAGTATGTGTTTTCTACTGAATCTATGACATAAGCTGACAAAAGTTAGAATTTATAAGAAACACTATCATTCTGGCCCTATTACTAAACCTTGAAAAATGTTTTCTCAAAAACATCATGGCCCTGAAGTGTTGGGTTCGTCTGGAGTTTATAATACTCTCAAAATTCAGACAAAAAGTAGTTATTATATATATGGAAACTAAGACAGTAGTAACACGTTATTGTTATTATGAAATGGACACAGCAAAAAACACAGTGACAACGGCAGTCACTCTAGAATAGCACCACTATCTGAAAGACCTTGTCTAAAGGATGTAAACAAAATCCACTTTTAATTACTGATATAAAATATTTGTAGCATATTTTAATCTTAACAAATGTTAAATTCAACAGTTTATAAAAATAGCCCATGCTACTTTCAACTGTATTTTATTACAAGTTACAGCTTTTATAGTAAGGAAGATTATTTTTATAAGAGGTATGATGTTTCGACCACAGGTGCGATCACTCTCAATAACACCAGCGATTGAAATGTCATACCTGTTTGAAAAAATAACCTTCCTTACTGTAAAACTTGTAATAAAATTATATTTAATCAATATGTAAACTCAAAATTAAACTACTAATTTCAACTTTAATATTTTAAAAAAAATAAAGGATAAATATTGCTTGATTATTTATGAATGTTCAATCCCTTCTATGGTGTACTGATACAATGTTATATTTTGACATAGTGAAAGGTTTTTTAATTATAAAATCACACCATTTTAATTTAAGATATGCATTCTTTTTAACTATCTATTTTTATATACAAAGGCATGTCGTACTGCTCTTAAGACCTGTTCATATCTAGGTTTTTAAGGTTATGTTCTAATTTAATAGCTGTACTTAAAACACATTCTCTCCAGTAAGTCTGAAGGCTTATAATGCTAAGGACCAGCTTTTGATTCTTGTGGTAGACACAGCACAAAAGCCCACTGTGTATCTTTGTGCTTAACAAATAATCAAATTTAAAACAAATTTAACACTTGACTCTTATTTTATTGTCTAAAAAATGTCAACTTTTTTCCAATAAAATGTTAGTCCTAAGTAAAAATTAATAAACAAAGATAAATATGTATTAGTTATATCTTAGTCACAAGAACTTGAAGTAACTTAACTAAAAATAAGGTTCAAAAATGTGGTTTGGAAATCACTGTTCACAGCATGAAGAATTTTTAATAAATAGTTTCCAGAGTTGCTTTTATTTGTTGTAATTAAGTTAGTTGAGGTTAATCTTGAGGTCTTGAGTCAGCTGAAGTTAAATACAGTTTCAGTAGTTCCAGGTGACTAGTACCTGTATAAAACACCAGTTTTGCTGAATGCGTAACTAATCGGTTCTTCTTGGGAGAGTGAACCGAAGAGGTACACTAAACCGAACCCTAATAGGTGAGTTTGGTTTAACTTTCCAACAATGAGAAGATCTAGAAAAGGTTAATTAGTAACTATAATATAATGAATTGTTTTAAATTAACTTGACTGTTCTTAAAGAGCAGGAATACTAAAAGAAATAGTATTATCATCATAAATGGTTCTTGATTTCTGAAATCATCCAATTCAGCTATTGTAATGACGTTAAACATTGACTTATAGATACATGGCATTAAACAAATAATATTATTATTAAGTTATCGCTAATTATTCAAGCTTCCTCTATAGCAGAAAATTAAAAAAATAAATGCAGATATAATTATTAGTTATTCTTAACTCGGCCTAATTTGGATAGATAAAATTAAATAATAATAATACTTACCCTAATAACACCACTGATTAATTAGCATCAAGCTTTTAATATGACCACGACGTTTGTTTCAGCCATTAGGGCTAGTTTATGCTATTAAATTTTAGACTTCAAGTAAGAAAGCTTCATATTTTCTGAGTATAACACATTTCTGCTAACAAGTTCAAGCTTCCTTCGGGGTTCAGCTTTAAAGTTTAAATACATAAAACCAAACAGACGTGTGACAGCATTTGTTCAACCTAGATTCAGCGCTTGATGGCCTTGGCCTACGTTTTCATTCCGTTAATAGTTTTTATCGACATGGTACCACCAGGTAGTAACAGGTCAAGTCTAAACTAATTTAACAGAGATTACCACCGCGTACAACTAATATTAGTATTAATCATTTAACGAGTATTAGCTCTAGATTATAATTTATAGTCTCAGTCTTACCTATAGCAAATCATTTCATTTTACAAATATAGCAAATTTCTTTCCAAAACAAAATGGATTTGCTTGTTGCTAGCACAAATTCAAGAACGTCATTGTATTCACCTACACTACTAGATTTACAAATATATAACACATGCGTAGCGTAAGTATAGATTAGTTTTGTTTTGTTTTTTTACATGCACACCATAGCAACGGAAACGGGAAAAGTAACACAAAGTTGTCAGGCAAGATAAAGCGTCACCTGCTAGCATGTAATAAATACATAACATGAATCTATTTGGTGGTTAGAGCTCATATTGTATGTTAATAAATTGATATACGTTATTAAGTAAGTATTTACGCTAGTGTAATGACAAATTTTGATGTGGCGATAGTTGAAAGTAATATAAGTAATTTGTAAGCGTATATTGTTGGGACCATATTGAAAACAAGTTTGTTTGTTTTTTAACTAGTTGTTGGTTTATCTTATAACAAGTGAGCAGAACCTGGGAGAATCAGCTAACTCCCTTCTTGACTCTTCTCCGGTATCGTACATACCAGTAGCTGAGAAAACCTATTTTTACCACATTTACGCTACGATGTCGTACATGCAAGTGGCCCTTTTCAGGCCATATCCATGAGTGTAAAAAACACATTTATTCTATAACAAGGAATAAAAACGTCGTTGTTGTTTGTTAACTTTTACGCAAAGCTACTTGAGGGCTATCTATGCTAGTTGCCTCTAATTATGAAGTAATAATCTACAGAAAATATGGTAGTGAGCATCACTCACCACCAGCACGTGAGCTATTCTAATCGATTATCGGAATTTGACCGTTACTATTATAACGCACTCACGGTCCTAATAGACGGAGCGCGAATCTGAGAACAATGGATCTCCATTTCGAATAACACTACTAATCATTGGGCCTCGCTTGGCCAAGTGAAAAAGAAAAATATAGAGAAAAGATCCTCAAGTCTGACTAACTAAAAACATCCCCATAGGGGAGGAGGGATACGTAAAACTGATTTACAGGACGGTTAACACTCCAGTTTTCTTGAAGGTTGAATACCTATGTGAAAGTTATAATGAAAGGTAAAATGTTTATGTCAATTAGCGATATTATGAAAGAAAAAGAAATGGATTTACCGTTCAAATTTCAATAATGTGATGTCCAGTATTGAGTATTTTCAACCTGAAATGTACCTTATGCGACATATGAGCTAACAACTAGGTTAGAGAACTCTAAAGTTCGAATATAGTCATTCCTAATTTTGAGCTTCTGACCAAGGAGAGGGTAAACACACGACATCATCCGACGTCTTTGCGGCTATTGTTAACCTAATAGCAGGATTGACTGTTACTGTTATAATGCCCCCAAAAATGAAAATGCGGAACATGTTGAGCAACATTTCACATCTTGAATTTGGGAATTTACAATCCGCAGCCTCATACACTAATTACCAGGTCACATCTGGTCTACATCCATTATAGTTTTAACAATATCTGTCTAAAGAATGCCATCTTGTGGCATTAACTAATAAGTCTTCACGGTTAAGCCTAATTGAGTCGCCGAGTAATAAAAATGAAAAATTAGTAAATAAAAAGCTATTTGATCGTACATAATCCTAATACATTGAAGAATAAACTCTAACACATCGTTTAGACTTACTTAAAAGTTAAAGGAAATTAGGCCTAAAGATAAAAGATTAACATTTTCATAAAAAAGAAGAAACTATTTTATTAAACAGCAGAAAATTTCTTTCAATTCTTTACTTATCCTTAAATACAAAATTACACAATGGGCTATCTGTGCTGTTCCTAACACTGGGATCGAAACCCGATTATTAGTGTTAGAAGCCCACAGAGGTACTGCTGAGCCAATGGATTTTCTTTCAAACAGTATCATGTATTTTTCCAAATACATTACCAGATCATCTCGCAACCCTTTATTTTTAAACTGTAGCCACCAACAATAACTTTGAGGTGTAATTTACAATGGAATTGTAAAATAATAATAATGGTCAAGCAAAAACGGTAATATTGTTACGACAGTGAAAGTCACGTGACGCTGGTAACACGTCATGAGTTCCTAGAAGGATCATGACTGTTCCTGGCAACTCTAGTGTTTACCAGACGCCCTCTATTTTTGTATATAAGCCCGGCAAATAAAGCGGAGATATAATTGCAGATAGACAGATAATTGAGTCGAGTGAGCGGTAAAGTGCGTGAATCATTGTGAATTATAGCGTGTGTTTAAGTTAAAGTGACCGTGGAAATTCTGTGTATTGCAAAGTTGCATTGAGAAAGAATAAATTAGTTTTATTTAAGAAAGGACTTGTATCGCTGAAGTTTCTCGGAAAGAATTTTTACGGAAATTAACAAACGACCAGAGACGTAACAATAATATATATTTGAATGGCATTCAATTATTTTGGGCAAAATAAAATAGCAATACAATTCCAACATTAGAGGTCCGAATATTGATACACATATTCTCTTAAAGCTCGTTGTTTTCATTATAGTATTGAAAAAATAGAGGTTATTTTACTCCATCTAGGGGTAATACTCTGGTTTTATGTTTCCGATTTATGTTTCCTTAGGCTTAGTAATTATAAACATGTGATAATGTAGTTAAACAGACATGTAGAAACTTTAATATTAACAATGGTGGAAGTAACCGTGCATTGCTCATTTTCTGTTTTTATGGTAGATTAATCTTGGGTTCAACGCACTTACAGAACGTGAATCGACTACATAACCGTGAAGCTAAAATGATGTTTTGCTGTTGCGCCATCTGTTGGGAAAAGTGAGAAGTATAAGTACGTGCATTATCAAAAGCACTACTTTTCTACAAATTATCCATCTTTATATGTGTAAAAATGAAATTAAAGAAAAATGGTTTTTGATGAAGCTATCAAAATAATGAAGAAGGAAAGTAGCAGTCTCGGATTTTATGAAAGCTTTCCTGAATTCTCAGTATATGAACGTTCTGTCGTTTTCACCGAATGTTATGAATTCAATCAAGTCCTACGATAATATAACAACATTTTCATTGGAATTAATAAAAAAAGTTAAACCATATCAAACAGAGTATAAGTCCTAACTTTGATTAAAGACTGATCAAGTCCTCGTTTCGCGAAACTATAATCACTCTAAGGAACCATGATTGGACAAAAGGTTTCGTCATCGTTGGATATAACATGATATAATAGGGTTGTTGATTGGACACAAGGTTTCCTCATCGTTGGATATAACATGATATAATAGGGTTGTTGATTGGACAAAAGGTTTCGTCATCGTTGGATATAACATGATATAATAGGGTTGTTGATTGGACACAAAGTTTCCTCATCGTTGGATATAACATGATATAATAGGGTTGTCATATTATTATGCACTATTATTTACTTTCAGTCCAGTGGAACAGAAAAATCTATAAATAAAGAGAAATAAGACAGAAACTAAAGAGTGTTGGGTATAGTTCATGAAAATGTAATCCTTAAAGTTATTATAGCTAATATTTCAATATTTTAAACAAAATAAGGTACAGTTATTTTGTATTTTGATTCTATTAAAGCTAGGTCAGGATAAGTCCGGTTAAATCGTTCATTTTTTGTCTGTCCTCTGAATCTAGACGACATGATCACAGTCATCATTCTAGTACTAACTTGTATGTTAGATTAATTAATAATATGGGAAGGAAGCGTTTACTTGTTAAGCTAAACGTGTACCTGTATAGATGATCTGTTACTAGGAGACACAGCATCGGAGAGTGCACTAACACTCTCTATGTAGAGATGACACGGACGCCCGTGTTAAAGCAATACAAAAGTCATCTGGATTTTCTTCTCTACAGATCATCAGAAGCTAGATTTGAAGAGCTATTTGGCATATTCGCTTTATCTCTGGTGTATACACCGCTTTTCAACTACCCAGAGTATCCCAAAGTCGAAAAGCAGCGAAAAGCCAAAACCGAGATTTCGTATTTTCGGTTATCATAATCTTTCTTCAACAGGCCTAGTGCCCATTTACTTCTAGCAGTAACTATAATGTTATCATTACTTCATAGAGCAAAACAGTCTTCACTATCTTTGACTACCTATTTTATTATTATTATTTTATGCAAGATTTATAAACCTTTAGAATACACTCTCTAATCTATTAACCCACGTACGTCATCTTATATAAAAGTAAATAAACAGTTATTAGGGGAAAATTATCGCTAAATAAAAAAGTTGTGTAGAGCTGGCTACTGAACTTGAAAAAAGGAACCAAACAATATATGTATAGAAGTGGACACATCACTTGATCCGGCTATTGATCACATAGCAGACTAAGCCATCTCGACTTTTCATGGAGAATATAATCCTTACATTACTGGATTCCTCACTTTGTTTATCGAAAGCTTGATGTTTGAATATAATCTCAGCTTTCATCATTACACCTTTCCTTTAGTTAACTTTATAATACTACTTTTACTTTTATGACTATTTTACAATAGAGTAACATTTTACGATTGGAAATTCTGGTTCTATTTGTTTTGCCAGTGAGGCAGTAATGTGGGGATTATATTCTCCATGTACAGTCGAGACAGTTTATTCTGTTATGTGATCATTAGCCGATCAAGAGATGTGTCCACTTCCATCTCTATCTTGTTTGGTTCCTTTTTCAGGTTCAGTAGCCAGCTCTAGACAGATTTTTTATTTAGCAATAAAGGTTTTCCTAATATTTGTAAAAAATGCATCATCATGATATACTTTTCATATACTGGATATAATTTTCAATAGGAAAAAAGTGTGAGGTTTCCTTACGTTGTCATTATTTCTTTCAATAAGTCCAGGCAAGGCTTAGTGGTTAACGTGGTGGACTGCACATTGGAAGGTTCGATCCCTCGAAATGCCGCGTTATAAAGGTTATAATTAATTCAGCTATTCAGTTAATAATGACCGTGCAAGAGGTGAGTGCAGCTAACTGGTCATCTCTATCTCTGACACATAGTTCTAAATTACAGATGACTAAGCCTAAACTTTGGGGGTCTTTAACCTGGTTGTTTGTTCATGTGTATCGCAGGCTGAAACCATCAGGACCTATAAACTCGTAAAATACACAATCTACTGTTGATTTTATGAGGCAATTAATTCAGTCCGTCCTTAGACATAATAATACATTTTACGTTTGTGCAGCGCACGTTCAGTGTAGACAATGAACGACAAACAATTGAGTAAAAATCGTTTGGAAAAAAGTTTTATTTTTTTCATTTATCTAATCGCTTGAAAAATTACAAGCCTTGAACAGTCAAAAAAGAGATCCGTTGCTTGGAGGGACAACTTTTACGTTCATATACATTCTCCAGCATTCCTACCTGTTCCAGGAACTGAAATGTAATTTCGACTTCTTTTGTATATATATATATATGTGTAGAAATAGTATGACCTTTGAGAAAATAAACTGGAGCTTTTTTAATTTAGTTTTATAGAAAGGACTTTTTAAATCTGTGACATATTCACACAACAAATAAATAGAACATCCAACGAGATCGTAACAAAACCTTCTGACTGAAAATCAATATTTTATATGATATTTTTTACTGAATCAAGTGCTTTTAATATCGTCTTATCTCTGAAAAATCTCGAACAATAATTTATACGAGAAATAACGAGAGCAAATATCATTTAGGTGTACGAAAATCAAACTTCTTCTATCTGTCTGTCTGTCATTGTGTGGATTCCTCCGTTTTAATAGTAAAAATATCACCATTGTTTTGTAAGTATATATTTTTCTCTATTTCGATATATGTTTGACACTTAGAAATAAGTTAGAACGACAAATGTTATTCGTGGATTTAATTTAGATAATTTTAGTTAAAACAAAGTTTCACGTGGTTTGTCATAAATACTAAGTTAAATGGTTTTGGGTGTCTTGTATTAACCCCAAAACAAAACAGGGCTGTCTACTTTATTTTAGTATATAGAATACCTGTCCGTTTAACTTTAATATGTAGAATACCTGTTCACTTTACTTCGATATATAGAATACCTGTCCGTTTAACTTTAATATGTAGAATACCTGTCCACTTTACTTCGATATATAGAATACCTGTCCGTTTAACTTTAATATGTAGAATACCTGTCCGTTTAACTTTAATATGTAGAATACCTGTCCACTATACTTCGATATGTAGAATACCTGTCCACTTTACTTCGATATATAGAATACCTGTCCGTTTAACTTTAATATGTAGAATACCTGTCCACTTTACTTCAATATGTAGAAAACCTGTCCGTTTAACTTTAATATGTAGAATACCTGTCCACTTTAC
>NW_013672906.1:8621-18072 GCF_000517525.1 Limulus polyphemus | reverse complement strand
TCCACTTTACTTCAGCATGTAGAATACCTGTCCGTTTAACTTTAATATGTAGAATACCTGTCCGTTTAACTTTAATATGTAGAATACCTGTCCGTTTAACTTTAATATGTAGAATACCTGTCCGTTTAATTAAAATATGTGAAATACCTGTCGAAGTATGATATAAACGTACAATACCACATGGTTTGATACAGTTTATATTATTTTATAAAGACAAGAATAACAAAGTTATAATGCTTTTGAAAAGTAAATTATATTTTTCATTTTGTTTTAATAAAAACAAGATGCACCAAAAAATATTTAATTCCGAAACTCGCCGTTATTGTTTCGTCTGTAACATCGAGAGATAGAGAGAAAATAGATAATTTAGTTGAAACATTTATAGAAAGACGTGATAAATTTGAAAATAGTTACCGAGAAAAGATAGCTGAATGTTGCTTTCCAACCTTGATTTGAAATTATTTAGTCTTTGGGAATAATATTTTAGGACCGACAACAGTATAAACACGACATATACATTTTTTTTCTTTGTTTCGTGTAACTGCTGTGTAATGGGACATCCATGTGTTTTCATTTTTACCTAGGTACGTTTCATCAAATGAATTTACTGTCCTTGTTTTAGATTCTATTGCAAGGGAAATGGATAATATAGTTTCCTGTTGGCTGGGTGCCAAAAATGTAAGAAAATCATGACGAAGTTTTTACTTCAAAACGTTACGTGTAAGCACGTATTGAATAACTGCGAATAGCACAAACCAAAAAAATATTGTATATAACTCCATTTCTGAATAACTGCAAAAGACGAACCACTGAAGAAATTATCTGATAAATATTCATTCAAATTGGATCATAATAATAATATTAATTCAAATAATAAGTACTGATTTTGAGGGTACACTAACTTCTCTCGGGAAAACGTTGCCAATAAGTACACAATGTTGTACATCAACTTCTCTCGGGAAAACGTTGCCAATAAGTACACAATGTTGTACATCAACTTCTCTCGGGAAAACGTTGTCAATAAGTACACAATGCTGTACATCAACTTCACTCAAGAAAACGTTGTCAATAACTACACAATGTTGTACATCAACTTCTCTCAAGAAAACGTTGCCAATAACTACACAATGTTGTACATCAACTTCTCTCAAGAAAACGTTGTCAATAAGTACACAATGTTGTACATCAACTTCTCTCAAGAAAACGTTGCCAATAACTACACAATATGGTACATCATCTTCTCTCGGGAAAACGTTGCCAATAACTACACAATGTGGTACATCAACTTCTCTCAAGAAAACGTTGTCAATAAGTACACAATGCTGTACATCAACTTCTCTCAAGAAAACGTTGCCAATAACTACATAATGTTGTACATCAACTTATCTCGGGAAAACGTTGCCAATAAGTACACAATGTTGTATATCAACTTCTCTCGGGAAAACGTTGCCAATAAGTACACAATGTTGTACTTCAACTTCTCTCAAGAAAACGTTGCCAATGAGTACATAATGTTGTACATCAACTTCTCTCGGGAAAACGTTGCCAATAAGTACACAATGTTGTACATCAACTTCTCTCAAGAAAACGTTGTCAATAACTACACAATGTTGTACATCAACTTCTCTCAAGAAAACGTTGCCAATAAGTTCACAATGTTTATTTATTATTCTTATTGCAGTAAAGAATATTTTTAAAACGCACCATGATAAACCTTTGAATTAGGAAATAGTGCCAAATATGGAGCTGGAGTTCTTTAGAAATATTCACCTACATTAGTAGTTTCGGTCGATTTGCGTGTTTTAATACTATTACAAATCGCCATATGTTATGTAAGGCAAAACTTTGCATTAAACCAGCTGCACAATCTGACACAATTGAAGAAGCAATCTATATTTATAAAATCAATGTATCTTTAATTATTAATAGTTCGAAGAGTATCGTTTTTACCAGATGGCGCCACAACTCTAAACGTTTCAGTTTCTGAAGCTAAAAATCGGCCTAGGTTATATAAGCAACATTTGACGTATTTATTGGAAATATAACCCGTCAAAATATTAGGATACACGTTTTGTAAACTACAGTACATATATTTGTTTTCTATAACTGTAAAATTGTTGGGCAGTATATTTGAACAAAATTTGGCACATTTCTACGATGTATTGTTGTAAACTATATTTTCAAAGCTTTAATTTAGTTGTTGCTAGAGGGCGCATGGCGATAAGATCAATAAGAAAAATACAAATAGGCCTAGAAAGTTCAGGATAACAGTGACATCAAAAACTTAGAAATTTCAACTAAGATATGAGGCATACAGTTGTAGCCTGATATCATGGGAATCAAGAGAAAAAAAAATCTAAGTCAATATAGATATATGATCCAAGCAAAACTAAGTTCTATCTTAATCTCTCTGTCTTATCTTTTTCGACTCTTTTTATCACCAGCTACTAAATTCATTTAAAAAAATCTGTCTGTTTATAGCGAGTCATTATTTTGAGCTAATAATTAAATTCAAGTAACAAAACTCGTAAACCTATCATAGTTTATGGAGAGAGAAGTTGGGTGCAACCATTCAGTTTCGAGGCCTATGACAGATATAAATAAGAGTGAAATGTGCAACAGTTAACTTTAGTTATACACACACACACACAGTATGTAATTATACTTTACTGTTACTTTAGGCTTCATTTCTTTTCTCATTTAGTTTAGTTTAATATTTACATAATTAGTAAGACAAATTAAGCACAAGTTTAATAAGGTAGTGATTCAGTCTTATAGAATAATCACCTAGCACACGGTCTTACTGAGTTTGCAAGATCTCTGGGTTTGTGACATCGAAAATGTTCCAGCCAATACTATTAATCGTTTCCGAAAACCAAAATTTTTTAGTGTAATTAAATAGATGGTTCGGAAGAAACGTCTACTTTTGTTATTGTTCCTATAACTCCCAAGAAAGGTTCGGTATTGAAAAGTATTCTTCATTCACAGACGTATATAAAATTATGTGTCTAAGTGTCGATAGATGTCACCACAAGAACATCCTGACTGACTCAAGATATCTGACTTCTTTTATCGTTGTTATTGAGAACGTAATGCAGTTGGCTAAGTGAAAAAACAACAACAACAACAACAATGTTTGTAGTTCGTGAATAATTAAATAAATACCAGAGAAGCTCTGTTATCTTAAAATCATGATGATAATAATCCTTCGGAAATGTACTCACTAATTCTGCAGAAAGAAAGATTAAATAACAAGAAGATTACAGGAAGGTAATATTTGTGTTAGGTTTATGTGTTTATTAATAATGCTTCATTAATGTTTTTGTGCACGTCTTGTCCTCTACCAAGTTTTTAAAAGTATTCTATGGTTTAGCAGACACCAATAAGAAAATAGGTGAATGAAAAGATATTGCTTTCTGACTTTGTTGTCAAAAAGAAATATAAAATGAAATAAGTTATGTTTCGACGTACTTTAAATAGTTTCCTATAAAAATAATCACTGATAAATCACCAAAAGAAGTTCGATAAAAAAGTACACTCACAAACATCGTACACAATATACAAGATAATCAAATATAAATAATAAATTTTTATGAATTGTTCAATACATAGCAAACAGAAGAATACGAGAAGCATAGAGATTGAAACAAAATTCATATAAAAATTAGGACTTAAAATGAAGGATTTATTAAACAAACGTTACAATAATAAACACTACTAAAATTGGATCTTTCAGATCAACTGTGAGAATCGCGAATTGCTTCCAGTGGACTTCCAGCTTGCGGACTTACAACACTAGAAACCGGGTTTCGATATCCATTATGGGCAGAGCACATATAGCCCATTGTGTAGCTTTGTGCTTAAACTAACAACAACATCTAGAAATATATTGCTGAAACTAGTAAACCTATAATAACAATATTTAATGAACAGTTTAAAAAACATCACATATAAATGAGAACAATATATAGAACAAGAACTACACAAAAGATAAATTAAGGAAGAATTATTAATTAAATTGCACAAGACTAACGCAGAGACGTAAACAAAAATCTATAAAGAGGCTATGGGTAAAGGCAGAAGTCTATAAAGAGGCTATGGGTAAAGGCAGAAGTCTATAAAGAGGCTATGAGTATAGGCCTTTATAGACTTCTGCCTTTATTCATAGCCTCTTTATAGTCTTCTGCCTTTACTCATAGCCTCTTTATAGACTTCTAGGCTATGAGTAAAGGCAGAAGTCTATAAAGGGCTATGGGTGAAGGCAGAAGTCTATAAAGAGGCTATGGGTGAAGGCAGAAGTCTATAAAGGGGCTATGGGTAAAGGTAGAAGTCTATAAAGGGGCTATGGGTAAAGGTAGAAGTCTATAAAGGGGCTATGGGTAAAGGTAGAAGTCTATAAAGGGGCTATGGGTAAAGGCAGAATTCTATAAAGGGCTATGGATAAAGGCAGAAGTCTATAAAGGGGCTATGGGTAAAAGAAGAAGTCTATAAAGAGGCTATGAATAAAGGCAGAAGTCTATAAAGAGGCTATGAGTAAAGGCAGAAGACTATAAAGAGGCTATGAATAAAGGCAGAAGTCTATAAAGAGGCTATGAGTAAAGGCAGAAGTCTATAAAGGGGCTATGGGTAAAGGCAGAAGTCTATAAACGGGCTATGGGTAAAGGCAGAATTCTATAAAGAGGCTATGGGTGAAGGCAGAAGTCTATAAAGGGGCTATGGGTAAAGGTAGAAGTCTATAAAGGGGCTATGGGTAAAGGCAGAATTCTATAAAGGGCTATGGATAAAGGCAGAAGTCTATAAAGGGGCTATGGGTAAAAGAAGAAGTCTATAAAGAAAGAAAAAGGAAATGAGT
Source organism: Limulus polyphemus (assembly GCF_000517525.1). Classification (NCBI taxonomy): domain Eukaryota; kingdom Metazoa; phylum Arthropoda; class Merostomata; order Xiphosura; family Limulidae; genus Limulus; species Limulus polyphemus. Next base: position 13,220 of record NW_013672906.1, on the reverse strand, counting down.
TGCGAAGCCATACTGAGATTAGGGGGAATGCCCCATCGGTACTTGTGTAAATGTTCACTGAAAATGGTACATTTTGACGGTGTCTTAGGTTGTTTTTAGATCTTTTAAATATGTTTTGTTCGTGTCTGTTTGTATGTTATAGCACAGAGCCAAACAATGGGCTATCTGCGCCCTGTCCACCGCGGGGAATTGAGCTTTGAATTTCAGCGTATCAAGTTCATAAGCTTACCACTGACTCACCGGAGGGGGCCGTTTTATATATGTATATGGGTGCAACTTAGGTGTTGCACAATCTTTTTCATTTAATAATTGAGGAAGCTTCGCTGAAGAAGCGAAACGTCTGGATATAGGCTTCTTTTCAGTTTCAAAAGAGAGAAGATGGAGGTCGTTCACAGATTTTGAGAAATACTCGAGTCTCCTCGATAAATGTGAACAAGATGTTTTATAGAAGAAACTTGAAATAAATACACAACATTTTATCGTTAATAAATATAAAGCTAACTATTAATATCCCTAAAACCGTGTACCTTATAATCAATATCAAAATTTTATTATTGCCGTTTAATTAAACTCCCCATATCTACTATTTAAAGACGAAAACACCTTCCGTCTGTCATGCCGATATATTGGCCGTTACGGTTACGATCAACACGAAACGAAGCAAGTTTGTGTTTTTAAAAGTTATCCAGCCACACATACACACATGTATATAACGGACAATACGTTACTTTGGGCATATAATTAGATTTGAGGGTAGGTTGGTAGAGATCATGATGAGTAATATAATCGAATCAGATCCACGTGAGCCCCGCGCTTGGTATTACTAGCGTACAAAAATCATAATGATTGGTTAAAATTCCCCATTTCATTTGCTTGGTTGTCAAGGAAACACACTGTCGCAACATCATCAGTTTTTTTCCAGTCGGAACCCTCAGCTACAACTCTATAATAACCCCTATGTTTTACCCGCAGCACATTTCAATTTTCAAAATACCCAAATAAAAACGCGCTTCTTCAGCTCAGTAGGCTAACATAACTAAAACCATGAAGACAGTCCAAAGAGGAGACCACAAAACTCATAATACAATTCACAGCCTCTATCATCACAATTAATATACAGGATCATACAGTTGACCAAGTAGAAATATGTCTTCGATAATTAGTTTTTTCGCATGTTTCAGTCTATAAGGATTTAAGAAGACATAAGAAGAAAATCTAAACATAACTTAAATATATATATATATAGAAGTCAAAATGCTAATCAAGCAATACCTAAAGGAGATGATCAAATATATATATATATATATATATATAATGCTGTTTTCGTTAAACACTATAAATGAGATAGTCATTGTCCATATATATATATTGTTACTAGATTGTAATTAATTTTTAGAAAGCATGCTCATAAAACATTTATTTAGATATAATTTTGAGAAGAAAAAATAATCGGTATTTCTTACCGGACGACGGGCATTCAGCGTGTAATAACATAAAACGCTGACGTGTATATAGTTTGAAAATAATTCTAATTAACATAACCTCGAAAGCAGAGACTAAGGCTTGCGCAGTTAACACCAGGTAATCTAGTTGCTTACAGTAATCGGGAACGGGGGGTTTCAAATCCCTTTAGATCTCAATTTGTCATGTTTATAAGAGTTTTCCTCAAATTCACAGAACTATATGTCGCTAAAACGTGTTGGATTTAATGTTTCATTCTCGCTAGTTTCAGCTAGATATGACAAAAATTTTAAATAGATTTCCAATTTGAGAACCCACGAATTTCGTTCTGATAAACCATTGAAGTAAAGACAAGAGCTAACGGTTGTCGAAAACTAGGCGGAGTATTTTTAGGATTCGAACTCTTGTCAGTTTCATTTTGTACTTAATTTATAATTAAAGTGATCATTAGTTTCGAATATAAAAATAACGTTTTAGTTTCAAATATCTGCGGTTACATCGTGATTCAAATGTTTAGAAACTAAATGGTTCATTAGTAGGGTAAAAATGGCATTCTGGGATATCATCTACAGGTTAATTTAAATCTTCGTCATGGAAAGGTGTGCTTCAAGAACGTTAAAGTGTAATTTTCAAATACCTTAATTTACACATAACACCTTAAGCTACACATAACACTGTAATCTACACATAACACCTTAATTTACCTATAACATCTTAATTTACACATAACACCGTAATCTACCCATAACACTTTAATCTACCTATAGCATCTTAAATAACACATAACACTGTAATCTACTCATAACACCTTTAAGCTACACATAACACCGTAATTTACACATAACACCGTAATCTACCCATAACACTTTAATCTACCTATAGCATCTTAAATAACACATAACACTGTAATCTAAGATTACGGTGTTATGTGTAGCTTAAGGTGTTATGCGTAGATTACGGTGTTATGTGTTATTTAAGATGCTATAGGTAGATTAAAGTGTTATGGGTAGATTAAGGTGTTATGGGTAGATTACGGTGTTACGGGTAGATTAAGGTGTTATGGGTAGATTAAGGTGTTATGGGTAGATTACGGTGTTACGGGTAGATTAAGGTGTTCTGGGACACATAACACCTTAACCTACACATAACACCGTAATCTACGCATAACACCTTAAGCTACACATAACACCGTAATCTACACATAACATCTTAAGATACACATAACACCGTAACCTACACATAGCACCGTAATCTACACATAACACCTTAATCTACACATAACACCGTAATCTACACATAACACCATAATCTGCACATAACGTCTTAATCTACACATAACACCTTAAGATACACATAACACCATAATCTGCACATATTTTAAAACACAGCGAATCGCTGTACTCGTGGATGACCCCAGATAAATTTTCTTGTTTCATTTTTTTAGACGATAGATATCCTGATGACCATAATTTTGTAGGGTCTAACTCGTTTCCTGTAGTTTCCTTTAACGATGTTTTTATTGATCCAGAAAGAGCAAATACGAACTGCAGTATAAAGTTTGGATGTGACTCTGAACACGTCCTTGACGAGCTAGATGTAAGAAGTGTTAACGCCTGATATATTTGCCATGTCTTCAATAACTTTGCTTTTTTTTTTTGGATTAAACAAACTCGTGTTAGGTTTATAGGACCATCTATCTTGGTCAGTTTCACAGGACATTCATGTATAACTGAAAGGGTACGTAGAACTAAGTGTTCTACATAGGGTAACTAAAATGATACGTAGAGCTAAGTAATCCGCATAGGGTAACTGAAAGGGTATATAGAGCTAAGTGGTCTACATAGGGTAGCGGAAAGGATACATAAGGTAAGTAAAATGATACGTAGAGCTAAGTGAACTACATAGGGTAACTCAAAGGGTACATAGAGCTAAGTGGTCGACATAGGGTAACTGAAAATACATATAAACCTAATCGGACTACATAGGGTAACTAAAAGGGTACACAGAGCTTAGTGGTCGACATAGGGTAAATAAAATGGTACATAAAGCTAAGTGATCAACATAGAGTAATTGAAAGGATAAGTGGAGCTAAGTGGACTACATACGATACATAGGGTAACTAAAAGAATACGTAAAGCTAAGTGGCCTGCATAGAGCAACTGAAAGGGTACATAGAGCTAAGTGGTCTGCATAGGGTAACTGAAAGGGTATATAGAGCTAAGTGAATACGTAGGGTAAGTGAAAGGATACATAGACCTAAGTAATCTACATAATTACTATATAACTTAAAGGAATTGTGGGTATCTATTGAATACAATTTTTTCTACTGGATTTTGTAATGAGGGGGATAAAAACATTAACGAGATATCCTCTAAGAACAATCTGTTTCCTATGATTTCTCATAGATCATAGAGAAATAAATGCTCTAGTCTGGGATATAGGGAGGATTTTATTGTATTAATAGCATCTATTTTATTATGGTGCCAATCATAAGTAGAGGAATGTATGACGTCACATTCCTGTCCTTTGATAAAGACTGAATCAAAATACCAATTCAACTCAAGAGCTACCCGGTGTCAAGTTTTTAACTTTAACATTAATTAATGGAACTCTGCTTTTCAAGGATACAGCATTAGTTAATGGAACTCTGCGTCACAAGGATACAACATTAGTTAATGGAACTCTGCATTTCAAGGGTAGCAACCACATTTTGAACAACGAACACATGAAATAAATTTGTAATTTTTAAAACAGTAAAAGTTATCGATTCTAGATGTGGTGTGTCACTTAAAGTCGAGTTAAAAACCGTTCTTCTACACCTTTCTGGGGTGAAAAGAATCAACTTACTTGCTTTCCATACACACCACAGGTTAGTGTATAAATAACCTTGATATTTGACAGCTTTAGTGTAATCATTGTGTCACTTAAAGTCGAGTTAAAAACCGGTCTTCTACACCTTTCTGGAGTGAAAAGAATCAACTTACTTGCTTTCCATACACACCACAGGTTAGTGTATAAATAACCTTGATATTTGAGAGCTTTAGTGTAATCATTGTGTCACTTAAAGTCGAGTTAAAAACCGATCTTCTACACCTTTCTGGAGTGAAAAGAATCAACTTACTTGCTTTCCATACACAC
>NW_013672906.1:6774-7827 GCF_000517525.1 Limulus polyphemus | reverse complement strand
ATTCTTCTTTGAATTGTTTGACTCTATTGTCTTCCTTGTTTCCCATATTGATTCTTCTTTGAATTGTTTGACTCTATTGTCTTCTTTGTTCCCATATTGGTTCTTCTTTGAATTGTTTGCCTCTATTGTCTTCCTTGTTTTCCATATTGATTCTTCTTTGAATTGTTTGCCTCTATTGTCTTCCTTGTTTTCCATATTGATTCTTCTTTGAATTGTTTGACTCTATTGTCTTCCTTGTTTCTCATATTGGTTCTTCTTTGAATTGTTTCCTCTTTTGTCTTTCTTGTTTTCCATATTGATTCTTCTTTGAATTGTTTGCCTCTTTTGTCTTCCTTGTTTTCCATATTGATTCTTCTTTGAATTGTTTGCCTCTATTGTCTTCCTTTTTTTCCCTGTTAATTTTTTACAATTATTTCTACCATCTTCTTTCTTCGCCTTGTTTTGTTTTTAATTGTTTCTACTGTCGTTCTTGTTTTCATTGTTGGTTTTTAATGTTTCTACTATCGTTCTTGTTTTCATTGTTGGTTTTTAATGTTTCTACTATCGTTCTTCTTTTCATTGTTTGTTTTTAACTGTTTTTACTATCGTTCTTGTTTTCATTGTTGGTTTTTTATTGTTTCTACTGTCGTTCTTGTTTTCATTGTTGGTTTTTAACTGTTTCTACTATCGTTCTTGTTTTCATTGTTGGTTTTTAACTGTTTCTACTATCGTTCTTGTTTTCATTGTTGGCTTTTAACTGTTTCTACTATCGTTCTTGTTTTCATTGTTGGCTTTTAACTGTTTCTACTATCGTTCTTGTTTTCATTGTTGGTTTTTATTGTTTCTACTGTCGTTCTTGTTTTCATTGCTGGTCTGTTAAATTGTTTATATTATCTTCCTTATTTTCAATGTTTTTTATTGTTTCTACTATCGTTCTTGTTTTCATTGTTGGTTTTTTATTGTTTCTACCATCTCCATTGTTTTGTTATTGTTTTTTATTGTTTCTACTATCTTCATTGTTTTCATTGTTGGTTTTTTATTGTTTCTACTATCTTCATTGTTTTCATTGTTGGT
>NW_013672906.1:1630-6000 GCF_000517525.1 Limulus polyphemus | reverse complement strand
ATCTTCATTGTTTTCATTGTTGGTTTTTTATTGTTTCTACCATCTTCATTGTTTTGTTATTGTTTTTTATTGTTTCTACTATCTTCATTGTTTTCATTGTTGGTTTTTTATTGTTTCTACTATCTTCATTGCTATCTTCATTGTTTTCGTTGTTGTTTTTTTCATTGTTACTACCATCTTCATTGTTTCTGTTATTGTTTTTATCATTGTTACTACCATCTTCATTGTTTTCGTTATTGGTTTTTCCATTATTACTGCTATCTTCATTGTTTTCATTGTTGGTTTTTTATTGTTTCTACTATCTTCATTGTTTTCGTTATTGTTTTTTTCATTGTTACTACTATCTTCATTGTTTTTGTTATTGTTTTTTTCATTGTTACTACCATCTTCATTGTTTTTGTTATTGTTTTTTCATTGTTACTACTATCTTCATTGTTCTCCGTTTTGATTTTTGTTACGTATTAAATGAGGATACTTATTTTTTTTAATCTTAATAGGTCAAATAATGATTATTCTGACTGTGGCATTAAACCCTCAAAATTCAACGTTTAAATAGTTTATTTGTTTGTTTTTATTGCAACTCTGCATATTTTTTTATTTACGCTTTATCCAGATTTTGTAAATGATGAAACGATATATATAAATATAAGAATTGTCCGTCTAGTCGTCTGGCTTGTTGTTACGAGAAAACAGGTGCAATAATTTTGATGAAACTTGGAGGTATAACTCATGTGGATCTTCAAGATTAGAATATAACTCACGTGGATCTTCAAGATTAGAATATAACTCATGTGGATCTTCAAGATTAGAATATAACTCATGTGGATGTTCAGTATTAGAACTTAACTCATGTGGATCTTTAAGATTAGAACTTAACTCATGTGGATCTTCAAGATTAGAATATAACTCATGTGGATCTTCAAGATTAGAATATAACTCATGTGGATCTTCAAGATTAGAATATAACTCCTGTGGATCTTCAAGATTAGAATATAACTCATGTGGATCTTCAAGATTAGAATATATCTCATGTGGACCTTCAAGATTAGAATATAACTCATGTGGATCTTCAAGATTAGAATATAACTCATGTGGATCTTCAAGATTAGAATATAACTCATGTGGATCTTCAAGATTAGAATATAACTCATGTGGATCTTCAAGATTAGAATATAACTCATGTGGATCTTCAAGATTAGAATATAACTCACGTGGATCTTTAAGATTAGAACTTAACTCATGTGGATCTTCAAGATTAGAATATAACTCATGTGGATCTTCAAGATTAGAACGTAACTCATGTGGATCTTCAAGATTAGAATATAACTCATGTGGATCTTCAAGATTAGAATATAACTCATGTGGATCTTCAAGATAAGAATATAACTCATGTGGATCTTTAAGATTAGAATATAACTCATGTGGATCTTCAAGATTAGAATATAACTCACGTGGATCTTTAAGATTAGAAATTAACTCATGTGGATCTTCAAGATTAGAATATAACTCATGTGGATCTTCAATATTAGAATACAACTCATGTGGATCTTCAATATTAGAATATAACTCATGTGGATCTTCAAGATTAGAATATAACTCATGTGGATCTTCAATATTAGAATATAACTCATGTGGATCTTCAATATTAGAACTTAACTCATGTGGATCTTCAATATTAGAATATAACTCATGTGGATCTTCAATATTAGAATTTAACTCATGTGGATCTTCAAGATTAGAATTTAAATGGATTATCAATCAGGCGAACGGTTTGATTTTAATACCATGAATGATGGTTCGAGTGAGTGAGAAAGTCGATTACAAAATACGTGAAACCGACGCCAAACGCAAGTGACGTTAATGCCACGCGTAGCAGGAGTACCTTTAAAATAAGACGAGCGGTTCGTGTTCTACTCTCAATGGTGGAAGGGGGCGACCCACGACCTCATTTATAACAGTACATTTTAAGCCAGATATTGTAAGACACATTTTCTAATGTGTGTGTTGAGTGATAAAATGATAAAAAAAAACTCAGGTTGTTTAGTTCTTATAACTTTCAAACACCGAATAATTGCGAATATATATATATGTATCATAATTACATAACTTTATATTAGTGCTAAAAATATGCCCCCCAGTAGCATAGCGGTATGTCTGCGGACTTACAACGCTTTTAGCCTTTGAACTTTGAAACTTTCATTAACCTAAGAACTGAGAACATAGAACCTTTCGTTAACCTAAGAACTGAGAACTTTGAACCTTTCGTTAACCTAAGAACTGAGAACTTTGAACCTTTCGTTAACCTAAGAACTGCGAACTTTGAACCTTTTGTTAACCCAAGAACTGAGAACATTGAACCTTTCGTTAACCTAAGAACTGAGAACTTTGAACCTTTCGTTAACGATATGGGACAAACTTTACATACCCTGAAGAATAATTATTTAAAACGTTGTCTCTGTGTAACATTTCCTTACTTTATTAGGTGTTTCAGGCACGATATGGGACAAACTTTACAGACCCTGAAGAATAATTATTTAAAACGCTCTCTCTGTGTAACATTTCCTTACTTTATTAGGTGTTTCAGGCACGATATGAAACAAACTTTACAAACCCTGAAGAATAATTATTTAAAACGTTATCTCTGTGTAACATTTCTTTTCTTTATTAGGTGTTTCAAGCACGATATGAAACAAACTTTACATACCCTGAAGAATAATTATTTAAAACGTTGTCTCTGTGTAACATTTCCTTACTTTATTAGGTGTTTCAGGTACGATATGAAACAAACTTTACAGACCCTAAAGAATAATTATTTAAAACGTTGTCTCTGTGTAACATTTCCTTACTTTATTAGGTGTTTCAGGCACGATATGAGACAAACTCTACAGACCCTGAAGAATAATTATTTAAAACGTTGTCTCTGTGTAACATTTCCTTACTTTATTAGATGTTTCAAGCACGATATAGGACAAACTTTACAGACCCTGAAGAACAATTATTTAAAACGTTGTCTCTGTGTAATATTTTCTTAATTTATTAGGTGTTTCAAGCACGATATGGGACAAACTTTACAGACACTGAAGAATGATTATTTAAAACGTTGTCTCTGTGTAATATTTTCTTAATTTATTAGGTGTTTCAAACACGATATGAAACAAACTTTACATACCCTGAAGAAGAGTATGAAGTACATTTTAGTTAAAATATTTGTAATTTATACTTATATTTTGAGTGTTTTTCTTGTACAACTCGTTGTTCGACAATCTTGATGAAACTGAAGAGAAATCAATAGATTGTTCATTTATAAATTATTATTTTAAAAGCCACTATTTTTTTCCAAAAACGTTTAAAACTTCTAGTAACAAGAAGTAAGCCTCTTTCTAAATAAACACAATATAATTTGAAAAAAAACGAAGACAGCATTTTTATCTTTATTGATTACATTTTTATAAAAAATGCAGAAAGTTTGATTTTACTTAAGTCCATATGGGAGTATTTGTGTTGTGCCCACCACAGGTGGCGAGACACGATTTTTAGAGTTATATGCCCACTGACTTATCGTTGAGCCACTGAAGAGAGGGCATTGCAGAAAGAGTAAGATATTCAGAATTACCGTCATTTAAAAGTAAACTTTTATTATTCTGTCTTAAAAATGATCACACAAACACGTGCATTTCGCCTCGAGAACCGATAAAAGAGGATGACGTGTTTCTAAATGTAAGAAATTAGGTTTGAAAATTTCGCGCATCTTTTTTTCTATTCGTTGAGGTCTATATATATATTTAAAAAGAGATTGGGCCAATGAGGTGTCGAAATCGGCCCGGTGGTCAGATGCAGAGCTGAGATTTTGTGGTTCGTGTCCCGATAACGCCAAAAAAAAAAAATAAAAAATACTTGATCCACAGTTTGTAGCCATCGATTGGTTATAACCGTTCCACCTGACAAGAGTAGCCCCATAGCTGGCGGTGTGTGGTGCTGACTAGCTGCCTTCCCTCTAGTCTATCATTTCAAAAGAGGGGACGGTTAGCGCAGATATAACTTGTGTAGCTTTGCGCAAAATCTGAACAAAAAAAAAGAATAATTTATATATAAATATATAAATTATATAGACAAACTATAACACAAAATATATAGACAGATTAATGATGAATGTGTTTTTAGAGCAGGAATTTAACATATATCTTGCTTATCAAGATGTCCTTTTCGTGTTTCTGTTCTCCAGCTAAAGTAGTTTACAGCTACTATGACTTCCTAATGGATTTTGGCAGCATCACAGATACCTTGAGACACGCTTTACTTATATTTTATAAGATACGAGATTTTTGAAATATTTAACTCCATATATCTTAATATCTCTCATTTTATTTGAC
>NW_013672906.1:0-676 GCF_000517525.1 Limulus polyphemus | reverse complement strand
TTATTTGACAGCTATGGTGTTTATTTATTTGACAGCTAGGGTGTTTATTTATTTGACAGCTAGGGTGTTTATTTATTTGACAGCTAGGGTGTTTATTTATTTGCCAGCTAGGGTGTTTATTTATTTGCCAGCTAGGGTGTTTATTTATTTCGAACAGACATCATTCCTCAAGCCACTATTTGTCAGTCAACATTAACTATTTATTTATATCAGACACGTTAAAAAAACTTTTTAAGATTGTGATTATTTTTATATCATGCTTTGAACAATATTTTGTAACTTTTAAGCTATTAAAATTATTTTATATAACATATTCTAATTATTGAAGCCACTATCATGAATATAACTTGTCTTATCTTTGTTTATAATTTGCACAATTTTCGATTTTTCAAAGAAGTATATTAATGGGTAAGAAATTACCGTTTCAGACAGTCACATCATACAGGACGAACCTGTTTACTGACTTACAACAACAGATCACCGTCTCAGACAGTCACATCATACATGACGAACCTGTTTACTGACTTACAACAACAGGTCACCGTCTCAGACAGTCACATCATACATGACGAACTTGTTTACTGACTTACAACAACAGGTCACCGTCTCAGACAGTCACATCATACATGACGAACTTGTTTACTGACTTACAACAACAGGTCACCGTCTCAGACAG
>NW_013672905.1:40120-42121 GCF_000517525.1 Limulus polyphemus | reverse complement strand
CCCGCAATTCCTTCATTTTTCAGCGAATAGGCTTGAAAGTTGATAGGTATACCTTGGTCCAATACGCCCAGAGCACTTTTTATTTATTTTTTTTATGTATGCTATTTTTAACGAGTTTATGGAGTCAAATATCAAACAACCCAAAAATGAACAGTTTGGGTTCCTGTGCGGTCATATTTACAGCAATCAAAATGAAAATTGGCACAAATATAAATTTTCATGCACCAAACACATTGACATGAAAAAAAAAGTTGGATTTGCCCTTTTTGAGTTTTTTTAGGGGGGTCAGAGCTCATGAAAAAGTATAGTTATGTGGTTTTTGGATAAGTACTCGGCAGTATTTTGACCCACTTTCATGGAATTTGGTACAAAGATACTTTTCTACAGGACAAGAAAGAAATGGTGAACTCGCTCATTTTTAGTAATTATAGAGGTTCAAGACGCCACAAAATGCACGATTTTAGGGTCTTTTTGACAATTACTCTGCTGTTTTTGGGGCAACTTGCAGGAATTTGCTATAAATGTAAGATATGTTCATTTTCGGGCATTTTAAGGGTCAAAAGATTAGATGAATCCATAATGTTCGAGAGTATTAAAAGATGAAAGTTAACACTACGTTAGTATCACTTCATTGAAATATTCATAAACTACATATTATTAAATGCCATTTTTACAAAAGAAACGTACTGAATTATCACATGTTTTCCATAATTACAAAGCCACCAGCGAGAATCGAACTCGCGACTCCTGGTTTACAAGACCAGTACTCTGCCACTGAGCTATGGTGGCTCTAACAGAAATATAATTCTGTTAGAAATATAATCTACTATTATAGCATCTTCGGCAACAGATATTGTAAACATAGTGGAATGTTATCATTATTGACTTCTCTAATTCTTGAAAATCCTATAACTATAAGGAACTAGCTAAAGAATACAGGTTTTAAAACATATAATAATATAATATTCTTAATGTGGCGAATATTTTCTCAGTTTAAGGGAATAAAGTGTCGTAATCACGTGACCAATTCTACAAGATAGGTAAATATAAACGTAGTTGTGTGTTTACTGTTAATAGCAGTATGTTTTTAATTCGCGGACTCATAAGAATGGTTCATTATATTTGTCAATAATTCAAACAAAGCAGTCGTCCTAAATGAAAACCGATATCCTGTAGCATGACAGATGTCGCTTGGTGTAGTTTACTTGTAGTATGATAGATGTCGCTTGGTGTAGTTTACTTGCAGTATGATAGGTGTAGCTTGACTATTATACAGGCCATTATTACGTCATTATTCTAACCATCTGTTTAATTGTTTACAAGTTTCATACAGGCTATTATTACATCTTGATTCTAATCATAAGTTTCATTGTTTACAAGTTTCATACAGGCTACTATAACGTCATGATTCTAATAATCTGTTTCATTGTTTACAAGTTTTATACAGGCTATTATTACATCTTAATTCTAATCATAAGTTTCATTGTTTACAAGTTTCATACAGGCTACTATAACGTCATGATTCTAATAATCTGTTTCATTGTTTACAAGTTTTATACAGGCTATTATTACGTAACGATTCTATTCATCTGTTTCATTGTCTACAAGTTTCATACATGCTATTATTACTTCATAATTCTAATCATCTGTTTCATTATTTACAAGTTTCATACAGGCTATTATTACGTCACGACATTCTAATAATATGTTTCATTGTTTAGAAGTTTCACACAGGCTATTATTTCGTCACGAGATTCTAATAATATGTTTCATTGTTTCCAAGTTTTCTACATTTCTCAGAGGTAAGTTTACAGGTTTAAAATTGCTAAAATCCGGGGTTCGATTTCCCGCATTGGACAGCGCCTGTGTACTTCGCGTTGAAACAATTTGAAACAAACAGAATAAAGTTAGAACAATAAAGTAGCGGCATCTATTAACAGAAATAAAATATACCTTTAAAAAATAACAATATACTATATATAATGATAACTTGTATATTCT
>NW_013672905.1:30827-39246 GCF_000517525.1 Limulus polyphemus | reverse complement strand
AACCAACGTGTATGTTAGTCTAACCTACAAGGTTAACAGACAACCAACGTGTATGTTAGTCTAACCTACAGGGTTAACAGACAACCAACGTGTATGTTAGTCTAACCTACAAGGTTAACAGACAACCAACGTGTATGTTAGTCTAACCTACAAGGTTAACAGACAACCAACGTGTATGTTAGTCTAACCTACAAGGTTAACAGACAACCCATCTATCTGTATAAACAATATATAACGTTTTCTTAGATCATAGAATCTCTTGATTGGTTTTAACTTTATTTCAAAATAAAGATCGACGTCCAGTCTTTATGAGATTAACACCTGAAGTAGGACGTTTATCTGTGTATTTTTCAATGACACATAACGTTTTGTGTCATTTCTGTCTTCACATTTCCATAATGTGTGTATATGTATGTGATAAATCGTCGCTCTGACTTTAGAATTTCTGTAAATCATTTGATTTTATAGTTGAAGAGTTGATTAATATATTACACTTGTTAATACTTCAAAAACTGTATATCATAAAAGATCTTTCTCTTAACCCTGTAGGTTAGACTAACATACACGTATTTGAGGTTTATAAAATAAGAAACTTATCCACGTGTGTCACGTACTTGTTATAAAGAATTGGACAAAATAATCATGATAAACATGCTACATATTGTAACTTTATCTTGCACAAAAGATGATGTGTAAGGATTTACTTGTTTGTTTGCTTATTGGAATTTCGCGCAAAGCTACACGAGGGCTATCTGCGCTAGCCGACCCTAATTTAGCAGTGTAAGACTAGAGGGAAGGCAGCTAGTCATCACCACCCACCGCCAACTCTTGGGCTACTCTTTTACCAACGAATAGTGGGATTGACTGTCACATTATAACGCCCCCACGGCTGAAAGGGCGAGCATGTTTGGTGGGATGCGGATTCGAACCCAGGATTTACTTACAGGTCTATTATACACTATCATTGGTCAGTCTCATAACATCTCTTGGCCGAAGAGAGGGTACAACATTTTTATGCCCCTCGGGTTAGTATAATTAAAGCCCCCCCCCCCTCAGTGGCACAGCGGTAAGTCTGAGGACTTACAACGCTAGAAACCGGGTTTTGATACCCGTGGTGGGCAGAGCACAGATAACCCATTGTGTAGCTTTGTGCTTAATTCCAAACAAACAAACAAACAATATAATTAAAATAAAACAAGAAAGGTATTGTAACTGTTTAAATATATTTCTAAACCATCAAAGTGCTATACCCCCTCTTCAGCCAAGATGTGTAATGAGACTAACTAGTGATAGTGTCTATTAGTCCTGTAAGTGGATCAGTACACGAAGACAGGCGAATGGGTGATGTTATAATTTGAAAAGGAAATTTATTTGTGCGTCGTAGACTTTCAACTGCAGAAAGGCAACAGAAGAAAAAAAGGAATCTTTCAGCCACCTGGATAAATCTATATAGCTGTAGTTGTCTCTCATTGTCCGGTTTACTAATGAGTTCTGGTATTAAACGAAAAGCTTAGTGGGCTATCACTTATAGGGGGCGAAAGATATACTTATTAAACACTTCTGATTTTGAGCCAAGATGAAAAAATTAAGAGAAATATGTAAGAAACATCAGTAGTTAACTTGTCTTTATAAGAATGTTAGGCCTATGGTTTTTTCCAACATTCATCGGCTTTCAGTGATTAAACCATAATTACAACACATTTTTGTTCAATATTTAGATCTAAGTTTCTTATTACCACATTTTATATCCTTCTTCTAGTTTTGAAACTACGTGTCGTTACTAAGGAGCTGTAAGATATAATAAGTTTAACTTGACTGCATCAACACGAACTTCGCACTAAATATGGTAAACGGTATTTTCTCTCTCAAAATGTAACATTTTCTTATATACTCCGCCAGAATATTCAAGGAAATTCTTGCCACCAGCTGATCATCTCTTAATCATGTCTGGTATGTCATTTCCGATTAACGATCCTGATCATGTGCATCTTCCAGTTCTAAATTTATCCAGTTATATTTATACAGGTAGTTGTATGATTCTTTTTTACACCTACCTTTCTCAGTTTGTCAGTCTGTGACACACAAAAAAACTTCCTTTCCAAATCATAACATCATCCACTCGACTGTTTTCAAGTCCTTAAGTAAGAACGATAATTTATCATTTATATTAAAACATATTAAAATGGGAATTTTGAAATGATACAAAACGTTATGTGTCATTGAACAATACACAGATTAATGGTGTTATACAGCACTCGAGAAACAGTTTTTACAACAATGTTCCAGACAAACGTCCTACTTCAGGTGTAACATACAAGATTAAAGATTGGGAAACGTTTTATATTGTTAAGATCATAAACACTGAACATTGTTGTTTCTTCAGTAAACATATTTAGAAAGTGAATAAATGATCTTTGTTTACACAGGTTTGAAATAATACGTACTGTAAACATATCAACAATTAAAATATTTTAACAAAATGTTTGTCATAAAAATCGTTAGTTAAGAAAACTTTTTACATTATTTATACGAATATATGTTTCAGGTTTATAAAATATGAAAGTTTCCACACGTGTCACATAAGTGTTATAAGTATTTGGGTAAAAACTGAATATTAAACATATCACAAAGTCTGAGTTTATCTTGCACGTGAGATAATAATAAATGTTTGATCAACTACAATACGTTTTGATTTTATTTTCATTTCATTCCAGTATGAAGGACTGGCGGGACTACATACTTAACAAAACTTCAGGTACAATAATATATCATAAGCATCTTAGTTTATAAATTTATTGGATTTGCTTTTATACAAGTTATGTCCATATCATTATTTGTTCATTCCAACCCCATATGGTGTTACTAAGGTTCTATAGGCGGATGGTCTTACTAAGCGTATTGTGCATGTTTTACAAAGGTTGATGGTGTTTCTATAGGAAGTCAGTGTTATTATTGCAAGATCTATTGGCATATAAGGCCCAGCATGGCCGAGTGGTTACGGTGCTCCCACCAAACATGCTCGCCCTTTCAGCCATGGGGGCGTTATAACGTGACAATCAATCCCACTATTCGTTGGTAAAGAGTAGCCCAAGAGTTGGTGGTGGGTGGTGATGACCAGCTGCCTTCCCTCTAGTCTTACACTGCTAAATTAGGGATGGCTAGCGCAGATAGCCCCCTTAGAACTAGATGAAAGATCTATTATGATATCCATTTTTTGAGGTGCTAGCAAGTGTAATATTTTTATCAGTTCTTAAATAATGAAATTAAACGATAAACACTGCTACTTGTAAATTTTACTTATGTGACAGCATATTAGGCTTTGACGAAACATCGGTTTTATATAAGAAAATCACAGAACACTGAATTATATAATTTTTAATGAAAAACATATTTCATGTTACCGAAACATTGTTTCCATATCTTTGAAATAATCGAAGAATTATAATTAAATGTCTTTTATAATTATGTGAAAAATGTATTTGGAAAACTAATAAGTTTTAATATACGTAAAATGAAGTTCCAAAATATACTGAAATAGAATGTCTGGCTTGTAGAAACGAAAACGTTACTTGTTTTAGGCTTAGAAAACATAGTCGACAATTTTCTGTCATCGAATATTGTACAATCTTCAACATCATGTCACAAAAGTTGATATCAAAGTTAGTAAAGTTTATTTAACATAAAAAATGAAACAACACTGTATTATAAACTGATTTACATTAAATATCCTATATGTGTTTCTAGACTTTTTGATCAATTTTAATACTTTTTTAAAAGTGTTTATAATTTAAATATGATATAAATTACGTGTTTATAATCTACAACTACCCAGCCACTAGTGAGGATCGAACTCACGACCCCTGGTTTACAAGACCAGTGCTCTACCACTGAGCTATAATGGCTTTCCTATTTATACTATCGTTAGTTATTATGTATTTTGTATTACCAGCTCAGCTAAAAGTTGAACAAAAAAATGATGCCTGACTAACAAATGAATGAATGTTTGATGTAAAATTCTTATCAATACTATAAGTGTAGCTACCAATGGCTGCCAATTTTGGTTTCATTCCTTTAAACCGCAGGCTCAATCCTTATTCGGTCGCACATTTGTTCTGCACCTAAGGTGTTTTTGATTAGATATTTTATAGATTTAGTGAAGGTTGAAAATGTATTTGTCCATTTGTTTCAGCATACATGCCACCATAGCTCAGTGGCAGAGCACTGGTCTTGTAAACCAGGGGTCGTGAGTTCGATCCTCACTGGTGGCTAGGCACCCACGGATTATTTTCTTATATTTCTCCCGTAGAAGTATCAGAAGTGATCTACGTCTATATAAAGATATATGTGGAATTTAGGTTATAAATGTTTCAGTGTACCAGTACTAAGGAAGTCTCATATTAATTTAAATTCAATTCATTAATTTGAATATCAACTTCTGTACCATTTGGGATAAGTCGACAGAAAATGTTAAAAACACCGAATGTTAAAGAACTTTCTTAGTGACAGAAACTCAACTTTGTTTAAAATATGTAAGATGGCGTTACGTGTAGTTTCAACAATAATAATAATAACAATAATTGACCAGGAAATTTTGTTTATATTTAACATTATTGTTGTAATTTAAAGAATGAAGCTCTAATGCTTAAGATGACATTAACTAATACCCACAATACGTTTAAATAATGCCCATATATTCAGTTCAATTCAAGTTTATTTACATACCAGATAATACTAAATAAGTCATACATTTTAACTACCATGTTTGTTATATCCTAATCGACCTTAAGTGCTCTGGATTGAGTAAAAAGGTCGTGATAAATGGATATGTCGAATATAACGTGGTTGGAATACTATTATTATACATTCTTCTAATTCTAGAAAATCCTTATAGATAAAGGATGTATCTTTTAGTCCTAATATTAAAGTTTTATAACAAGTATAGTTAACAAGTAAATAAAAAACTATTTCAAACAAGGAAGTAAATGTATGAATGGCTAATATCAATCCTTCAAAAACAATGCAAACAAGATAGTGGGGATGGCATTTTCCATCATCTCTACATAACAACACAGGTACACAGTGTGGTAGAATGTTAACAGACTAAAATAGGATAAAATACATCCATCATCTCTACATAACAACACAGGTACATAGTGTAGTAGAATGTTAACAGACTAAAATAGGATAAAATACATCCATCATCTCTACATAATAACACAGGTACACAGTGTAGTAGAGTGTTAACAGACTAAAATAAGATAAAATACATCCATCATCTCTACATAATAACACAGGTACACAGTGTAGTAGAGTGTTAACAGACTAAAATAGGATAAAATACACGTGACTGGTTATATATAATACTATTACAATTCATCTGTCTATTTATTGGTCTGAACAAATAACAATAACTTATCATAAAATAATTATAAGTAAATTTAAATATTTAGAAATTTTTTATCGATTTTACTCCAATGTAGTATAATTTACATAAGTTAAGTGAATATGTTTTATTTTCATACAACTAATCAGTATTGTAAAAGAAACAGGACTGGAAACAACTAGAGTTTCAATAAAGTAATCAAATTTCAGCTTTTTTTAGAGTTAACCCTATGTGTATTATTTAGCCAGATAATCTGTCCAAATATCTAAGAAATAATCTCAAACACAGGTTAACATTCAATTTACCATTTCTCACTGAGTTATGTTGAATTAATTTATTACTCCTCAAACAAAAAGTTCTCTGTTGTCTTTTATGAGCTATTCCGTAAAAAGGAAATCTGGTTTTCAATTTAGAATAAATAAATAATGTTACTTAAAACAAAGATGATGCATTTTTCTTCAGACAAATGATATTTCTCTATTTACTATTTAGCTCAACAATTTAACAAATCCTGAAAAAATTAAATTCATTTGAGAAAACTACATCAATTCACAGTCTTTCTTTGATTTTGTCACCTTTGCATTTCATTTTGAAGTAAAGATGTAGGTGTTATTTTAGTTTCGTTTTTCATGATTGAACTTTTTTATTGGATACACAATATTTCAGATAAATTTAATACATTTATAAAATAAAAGGATTCTTCATTATCTAAGAATAATTGTTTTATGTAGTTTTCACCATCAGTAGATTAAAAACATATTTTCTCAATATCCATTGACATGAAAGATGTGAAAATCATATTATAATCAATATTACTATGTTTTAGCATATAGTTAGATGTCAAGTCAATACAAAATGGTATTCAATAATTTTTAAAACAAACATTGGTCACAGAGATATGCAATAATTTGATTCTACAATATTACATCTTCAACATATACTATATTACTATATTCTAGATTAATTTTATAAGATATACTGAAATCGCTATTTCTAACACAGCTTTTGTATAATAACGTTTTCTAACATTCTCCTAAAAGAAGTCATCATTCAGAAATATTGTTTTTTCTGAAACAAAAAGGGTTAACCAATTTCTAACAACATTGTTAATGTATTCTTTATCTAGAAATGTTTTCTGCTGTAGAAACAAAAATAAGTAGCAAAAACCTATTGAGTAAGTTGAATTTAACAGCTTCACATTTTAATAATTTATCGTTTTCTTTATTGAATGTAATTTTCATTTCAAACACTAGGTGGCAGAATATTCTAGATGAGCCAATGAGAGTCATCTCAATGCATAAATAAAATCTCTGTAATTAGAGATAATGAAGAGAAAGAAATACTTAAAATAAAATAATATTTTTCAAATAGTTCTATTATTTAGGAAATTGATAGCTTTGTGAAAAAGGAATTTGAGTTTACTTAACACCACTATATTCATTTTTAGCAAACTTTCAATGTACTTTTAATTTTGGGCAGTAGATGGCTGCAACTTCTCTGTGATCGTATAAGAGTCTGTGAATGTATAAATAAATTCTTTCCAATTAGATTTTAATGAGAAACATAAAAGAAGTTTTAAAATAAAATATTTTTTATCAAATAGTCCAATAATTTAGGCAAACAAAAGCTTTCTGAACTAGAAATTTGGGTCTGAATATACTTACCACCACTTTTTTTTTCAGTAGCAAACCTTATATTAAGTTGTTTCTTTGCTACAGGTTTTTAGTGGGGCCGAGCCTGGCAGCTGTGTGGGCATGCGTGGTACTATACTTCATGGCCTAGGATCCGTATAGTGTCCTCCCTATTAATCCTCTGACCCTGGTCTTGGGTTATGATTGTGTGCACACACAGTGAGTTGGGGTGGAGGTGGAAAGCGTGGGTTCTGTAAATGAGCCCTTAACGTCGGTCCATCGCTCCGGGGTACTTGTACCGTCCAGGAGGGACCAGTCCATCTTCACTGGCCTCCGAAGTAATCCAAAAATAGACTTAAAACATTTGTTTCAATCGTTAAAAGTATTTCTTGTATATACAAAAACATTAATTTTGGCTAAAAATGCGTATTTTAGGGCTTTCTTTATCTGTCAATAGATGGCGAAACCTTCAATTCGTTCATTAAAAAAATATTTTCTGTTAGTAGTAAGAGGATTTGTTTTTTTCAAAACCATTATTATTGACGGGTGAAGGGTGTTTCTGATGAAGGCTTGATTTAAACATTCTTGTTGCTGACCATAGATCTCTGCATTGACAGTTCACTGTGGATTGAGGAGTTCGAAATGAATTACTCCTTTGATATCACACCAAATATAAAGCATTACTTTCTGCAGATGAAGTGCAGGTTTTGGGGTTGGAAGTAGTTTTATATAGAACTGAACCATTGTTTTTGGCATTTAATATTCTGTCCATAAATGGACAGAGCATCAATTTTAGCATCTTGGCCCCTCCCCTCACAGTTTTTAAAGCTAAAGTCACCTGAACGAAATTTGCTGAACCATCGTTGATACTTACGAACGTTCAAAACATTTTCATAAACTTCTTTCATGTTCTTTGTGGCTACAGAGGCATTTTTTCACTTCTAGTATTTAAACAGCATTACATGCCGAATGTGAATTTGGCTAAAAGTACGTATTTTACCACTTTATTTATCTGTCAATAGATGGCGCGCTCTTCCTTTTCTTCATGTAAAGTCTATTATCTTCTGCTTATTAAAGTGTAGTAAGTGGACTTATTTTTCCAAAACTACTATTATTACGAGAATTTTTTCCATAAGCTGCTAAGACATACTACAAGTATCAAATGAAATTTCTGTGAATTTTTCAAACTAATGTGATGTCAATGTGTTATTTGGGTTATTAATTAAAATGCTGTGTGAAAACGATGTTAAATACCTATAAACAAAAGATAATGATAAATAAATCAACATTTTTAAATTAAAGGAGAATTTGTATCTTATTCCAGTTTTAATCGAAATCGTGTTTAAGAATCCTGGAAATGTAACAAGAATGATAATTCTTCAGAATATTTAGTCACTATAAAGGT
>NW_013672905.1:13662-29901 GCF_000517525.1 Limulus polyphemus | reverse complement strand
GCTTCTCAATGCATAAATAAAATCTCTGCAGTTAAAGTTAATGAAGAACATAAAGAAATACTTAAAATAAAATAATATTTTTCAAATAGTTCTATTATTTAGGAAATTGATAGCTTTGTGAAAAAGGAAGTTGAGTTTGAGTTTACTTAACACCACTCTTTCATTTTTAACAAGCTTTCAATGCAATTTTAATTTTATGCAGTAGATGGCTGCAACTTCTCTGTGATCGTATAAGAGTCTGTGAATGTAAAATGAATTATTTCCAATTAGATTTAATGAAAAACATAAAGGAAGTTTTAAAATAAAATATTTTTTTATCAAATAGTCCAATATTTTAGACACACAACAGCTCTCTGAACTAGAAACTTTGATCTGGATTTACTTAACGCCACTTTCTTTTTTCGTAGCAAACGTTATATTAAGATGTTTCTTTGCTACAAATTTTTAGTGGGGCCGAGCCTGGCACCTGTGTGGGCGTGCGTGATACTATACTTCAAACCTAGGATCCGTATAGTGTCCATCATATTAATCCTCTGACCCTGGTCTTGGGTTATTGATTGTGTGCACAAACAGTGAGTTGGGTTGGAGGTGAAAACGGTGGGGTCTGTAAATCACCCCTTAACGTCGGTCTATCGCTCCGGGGTAATTGTACCATCCAGGAGGAACCAGTCCATCTTCACTGGCCTCCAAAGTAATCCAAAAATAGACTTAAAACATTTATTTAAATCGTTAAATGTATTTATTGCATCTATAAAAACATTAATTTTGGCAACAAATACGTATTCTAGGGCTTTCTTTATCTGTCAACATAAAAAATATTTTGTGTTAGTACTAAGAGTATTTGTTTTTTTGGGCGTTTCTGATGAAGGGCTTGATTTAAACATTCCAGTTCCTGATTATATATCTCTGCATTGACAGTTCACTGTGGATTGAGGAGTTCGAAATGAATTACTCCTTTAATGTCGTACCAATGTGCATTACTTTCTGTGGATGGAGTGCAGGTTTTGGAGTTGGAAGTAGTTTTGTTTTTGGCATTTAATATTCTGTCCAAATATGGACAGAGCATCAAGATAAATTCCAGCATTTCGGCTCCTCCCATCAAAGTTTTTAAAGCTAAAGTCACCTGAACGAAATTTGCTGAACCGTCGTTGATACTTACGAACGTTCAGTACATTTCCATAAACTTCTTTCATATTCTTTGTGGCTTCAGAAGCATTGTTTCCCTTCTTGTATTCAAACAGCATTACATGCCGAATGTGTGTCATCACAATAAGAGATAAGAGTATACTAACCTTTACACATTATACAGGCTACACTAATTTGACGTTAATGTCTTGACGACCTAAAAAATATTGCATGTACAAAAATATTGAATTTGGCTAAAAGTACGTATTTTACGACTTTCTTTATCTGTCAATAGATGGCGCGCTCTTCATTTTTTTCATGTAAAGTGTATTATCTTCTGATTATTAAAGTGTAGTAAGTGGACTTATTTTCCAAAACAACTATTATTACGAGAATTTTTTCCATAAGCTGCTAAGACATACTACAAGTAGCAAATGAAATTTCTGTGAATTTTTCAACCTAATGTGATGTCAATGTGTTATTTGGGTTATTAATTAAAATGCAGCGTGAAAACAGTGTTAAATATCTATAAACAAAATATAATGAAAAATAAATTAACATTTTAAAATTAAAGGAGAATTTGTATTTTATTCCAGTTTTAATCGAAATCGTGTTTAAGAATCCTGGAAATGTAACAAGAATGATAATTCTTCAGAATATTTAGTCACTATAAAGGTGTTTTATTTTTAAAACCCTCCTTCCTTAAAGTCTAAAATCTGCACAGTACAACGATTATAAAATCAAACAAAATGTTGTTCAATGTCACGAGAAAGAGTAGGTTCTAAAATAATAATGTACTCGACGTCACTTTATCCTTTATGTGTGTTTTTACTACCTATGGAGAACCATTTTCCCTTTGCTGTACTCAGTTTGGTTTCTCAACTTACAATGATATTTAACCAAATTCTTTTACTGAGAGAAAAGTTTATATGATCGCAAAACAACTTAGTGACATTTAACGGATCATTATATTGTTTTTATAAATGAAGAGCACATTTTTATTACAATTTGTTCTCACTTTGTATCTTTAATTCTAGCATAAAGTAGAAACCAAATAAAGGAATAGGACTCAATGAACAAGTGTAATGTTAGGGATCTATAGAGGAATGGAGCTTAATGAACAAATGTAATGTTAGTGGTCTATAGGGGAATGGATCTTAATGAACAAGTGTAATGTTAGTGGTCTTAGAGGAATGGAGCTTAATGAAAAAATGTAATGTTAGTGGTCTATAGAGGAATGGAGCTTAATGAACAAGTGTAATGTTAGTGATCTTAGAGGAATGGAGCTTAATGAACAAGTATAATGTTAGTGGTCTATAGAGGAATGGAGCTTAATGAAGATGTGTAATGTTAGTGGTCTTAGAGGAATGGAGCTTAATGAACAAATGTAATGTTAGTGGTCTATAGAGGAATGGAGCTTAATGAACAAGTGTAATGTTAGTGGTCTTAGAGGAATGGAGCTTAATGAACAAGTATAATGTTAGTGGTCTATAGAGGAATGGAGCTTAATGAACAAGTATAATGTTAGTGGTCTATAGAGGAATGGAGCTTAATGAACAAATGTAATGTTAGTGGTCTACAGAGGAATGGAGCTTAATGAAGATGTGTAATGTTAGTGGTCTATAGAGGAATGGAGCTCAATGAACAAGTATAATGTTAGTGGTCTATAGAGGAATGGAGCTTAATGAGCAAGTATAATGTTAGTGGTCTATAGAGGAATGGATAAAAGATTGAAAGTATGACTTAAAATAATGAAATCAAAATCCTCATCCAAAGTGGTAGCTACACTTATAGCATTGACAAGAATTTTACAACAAATATTCATTCATTAGTTTGCTAGGCCGCGTATTTTGTTTTACTCACTATCATGTCTAAAGTTATACAAAAAAATGCGGCCTGACTAATTAATGAATGAATATTTGCTGTAAAATTCTTATCAATGCTGTTAGTGTAATTACCATTTTGGCCACCAATTTTGATTTCATTCCTTTAAGTCGCATGCTGAATCTTTTTTGACCACACCCTTTTTTCACTAAAGTGTTTTTGGTTAGATATTTTATAGAATGTGTTTTTGTCCATTTTATTGATTATGTTTAAAACTTTTACCCAGATATAGTGCAGCTTGATCAGTTGTTCAAATAAGTATTGTATATACAGATGGCCCTCGTGTAGCTTTGAGATAATTTCAAACCGAACCAAACTTCTACAGCAGGAATATAAGATAATGACCCGTGACTCACTAACCAACAGTGAGGATTGTATTCCCAACCCCTGGTTTACCAGACCAGTGCACTAAGATATCAATTAATATCAATTAATAATTTGTTCAAACATTTGTAAAAACTGTTTTGTTTTTTTTCTTTTCATTTTGGCCGTTTTCTGTCATTAAATATTGTACCATCCTAAACTTTATGGATCTAGAATTTGATATTCAAATTAGTGAAGGGAATTTCGATTAAAAGGTTAAGATGAGACCTCCTTAGTACTTGTCCATTGAAACATTTATAACCTAAGTATTCTTAAATACCATATGTGTTTATAAAAGTTCCGCTCAATTCTAATACTTCTACAAGACATAGGCCAGGTGGTTAGGGCCTTCGACTCGCAACCTTAGGTTTCGAATCCCTGTTTCCCCAAAGATGCTCGCCCTTTCAGCCGTGGGGGCGTTATAATGTGACAGTCAATCCCACTACTTGTTGGTGAAAGAGTAGCTCAAGAGTTGGCGGTGAATGGCGATGACTAGCTTGTCTTCCCTCTAGTCTTTCACTGATAAATTAGAGACGGCTAGCAATGTTTGTAAGGAAATCTAACAGCTAACAGAGCCGACGCTTTTCTGCCACGAACTCACGACACCTGGTTTAGAAGACCAGTACTCTTTCACTGAGTTATAGTGGCTTGTACATTTAAATTTTATGCATATACAATCTTTAGTTTATTTACAATATTTATTCCATAAACTGACGAACCAATTCAATGCGCTGACGTGTAATAATTGTTAGGTTAATCCACAAGAATAACAAACAATATTAACAGATGATACAGCCAACGAAGATCTTAATTTAACATACACAGTAAACAGACAATACGGTTCCTTTTTTTTTCCTGTCAGATATCTATCCTTTGATATATTTTAATGAAAAATGTTTGTTTAAGTTCATTTAATATTAAATGGAAGGATGGTAAATATAAGCGATATAGAACTTATTGATTGACAGGCAAAAGCATAGCTTTGTTTTACTCTGTAAGATGGCGCCACATATAGTTTCAGAATATATGTTATAATAATGAATAACATGAATACTTCATAAAAGTAGATTTCAAAAATAATATTCCCTTTTTTCTATCACATAAGAATTTTTTTATAAACCGAGAATTAAAAAAACTCTTACTTAGATAAGACTTTTGCGTCGCGATTGGTCTAAAGAAATCTATAGCCAGTGGTTGTCAACATTTTATGCATAACAAAATGTGACCTGATTTCAATGAAAATGATTCGCTTATGTAAAAGTATATATGAAGTTTAGTGAAAAATATGTAGGTGATAGAGAAAAATGGATATCATTTTCGGATTTAGCGTACAGGAATTACTGCAGAAGATGTAAACATTTCAAGACAATAAAACCATCGCAGCCCTGTGTAATACACCAGGAAAAAAATGTTTCAAATATGTCCGCTTTATATATAAAATTCAGGCTTTACTGCATGGCTACAAACTATCTCGATATCCAACCTGAACCAGATCTTTGTAACATCTTTATACCTAATTTCCAACACTGGTAAAAACACGTTCAAGCTGCACACGGCCTGTGTAATATCTCCAAACTTAAGTAACAGAACGAAACAAATCTGCATAGGTTTAAAAACATAAGATTCACAGTCTGGCCACGTTAAACTCAAGAATCCTAGACCACACCTGACCCACACTAACTAGAAAGTTTCTTTTAACTAGAAATGAGATTAATAATTAAAAACGGTTTATATTAAAACCTTTTGTGTTTTTATTGCATTCATTTTGGTTCGTGAAAACTGCAATTAAACTAAAGGTGGCCGTCTTACCTCACCTTTCCCTACTTCTTGTTTAAATATAGTTTTTATAAAGTATATAACACATAATTTTGTTATTAACTTATAAGCGTACAAATTTAGACTATTTTGAGAAAGTCGCTTTGAATTTTTGAAAACGGAAGATTTAGAAAAAAAATGTACAAAATTCTAAAGAATTATATAATAAAATAATGAAGTTAAAGAATGCTTATATGGTTGGATATGGCTTTTTTAGATACATAAAACCTGTACTTCTTGTAAATGGGGAACGTTTTACTTATAAGGTTAGATAAAACGACAATAGGTTATGCTAACACACACGTTGGCTGTACTGTCTGTTCACCATGTAAGTTATACTAATATAACGTTGGCTCTGTTGTCTTTTAATATAGTGGTTATCCTAATAATATGGGTACTTCAGCGCTTCAGTGAGTTCGTCAATTTATCAAATAAATATTATATAGAAACTAAAGATTGCATATTCCGAATATCAAATATACCAGCCATCATAGCTCAGTGGCAGAGTACTGGTCTTGTAAACCAGGGGTAGTGAGTTCGATCCTCACTGGTGTAAGAAACTCTAACAGAGTCGACGATTCTTTGTCATCCTAAACATTATGCTACAGAAGTTGATATACAAGTTAGTAAATATAATTAAAATAATAATTACTTTATCGGTACATTTATGAACTAAATATTTCCTCTTTGTTTTTAGACATTTGGATCTATTTGTTGTTACAGGAGAAATATAAAAATAGTATTTATAATTCATAACTAAAATATCTTATATACGGAGATTTTTATCATCCAAGCGCCACCATAGCTCAGTGGTAGAGCACTGGTCTTGTAAACCAGCGGTCGTGAGTTCGATCCTCACTGGTGGCTATTCAGTTACGTATTGATCGAAATGTCTAGACACCGAAATAAGACATTTAGCAATAGTGAGTTTATAAATATTTCAGTTAACTGGTATTAACACAGGGCTACTTCAACGATCTATGTTAAGTATACCGTACTGAAGTGGATATCAACTTCTGTAACAATATAACAAGATATTAGATGACAGCGAATCACGGAGTGTTAAGTTATCTTACAAAAATAACACGATTTCTTTGTTTTTTTCTGTGAGGTTTTCTGTGTGTTCAAGAATAATAAACGTTATAATAAGTGAAAGAATGGTAGAGATATGCGATAAAAAAACTTTATTAGTGACTAATGGGCAGAAGTTTAACTTTCTTTAACTCTACAAGATGGCGCCACGTGTAGTTTCAAAATAGAAAGAATAATAATGGATAATTCATCAGTTACAAATGTTTATGTTTCACAATATTGTTGTAAGTTAAACAATAGTTCTGATGTGAAAAAACCTCAACATATATAACTACTCTGTTTTGTCATTTTTTCTTCCACAATTTGAATTTTACTTAGTTACTGAAGAGTTGATTTTATCCTAAACAACTTCGTATGCAACAAAGAATAAATAAAACAGAGAATTGGAATTCTGGAATGTTTCTTGTTTCATATTAATTTTAAATATATTTATCCGTTTAACCATATTCTGGGATTAAAATCTGTACATTTTACAAAGAAAATATAAATTTTACTTGAGGACAAATCTTAGTTTGATGTTCAATCTGCGCTAGATCTTTGTAATATATCTAAACGTAATTAATAAAACAGACAAAACACTTTCAACCTGTACTAAATGTATTTGGTGTATCTACACCTACATAAAAACCAGGTAAAAGAAAACTTATCTTACACAAACCGTATGTAATATATACAAAAGTATTTAACTAAAATCGTAAAAAAATATTAATTTAAAACTTATTTTTCAACTCCCCTTTCACAGTAGTCTCTAGGACTTAAACAGTGGTTAAAACACAGTTAATCTTTATAAATATAATAGTACTGTCTGTTGTGTGTCCATGTAACTACTTCGCAGGGTGTGGATGGATCTTCACCAAAATTGGTATAGAGGTTCATTAGGTCCATACGAGGTACATACAAATTTTCGGTTTTGCATTTTGCGGTTTTTATGGCCGTTTTTGCGTGTTTTACCACTATTTCGTCCCCTGTAGTTGGATATTCACCAAATTTGGCATGAAGGTTTGTTGGGTCCACGCGAAAGTACAAATTTGTGGTTTCACATTTTGTGTTTTACAGTTTTTATGGGTGATTTTTGTGTCTTGACAATTACATATAAGGGAAGCAACTTTTCATGTCCTGAGATAACCTTTCATTAATCATGAACTTACATAACTTCCGTCCAGGGGACGGGTACTCTAGCTAGTAAATAATAAGCTTAATTTATTAAAACCGTTCTGAGCATTTGTTAACTTCATATTTTATAAAACTAAGCCTACAAAACATATAAAGATGTTACTTATTAGTTATCTTCAATGTTCTTATACAATATTCTTCTTCCTGAACAAATATAGGACGTTTCACAGAAGAATAAAATAAAACTTGCTATTTCTGTAAGGAAATCCAAAACAGTCGCCAATTCTCTGTAATCCAATGTTGTACCATCCTAAACATTATGTTGCAAATGTTGATATAGTTATAACTAAACTAAAGTAAAAAACGTACACAAGCTACAGTGTTAATTTATCTCTTTATCAAATATAAACCGTACAAAAGGCTTAACTAATGTTAGGCCTAAGACAAGTGGACTTGAGATTTCGGTGTATGCGAGTACAATCAATATCTATAAAAGGCTTATTCCCTTTGTCACTCTGTCGAGAACGCTTTCACGCTCCTTTTTTTTATAATGCTTAACAATATTCATCGTCGCTTAGCAACAAAACTATAACCTTCTTGTTCTTAGGCCAACTATGGTGTTTATGTTGAATGCTTAATATTCATGCAAAATATAATATAAAGTAATGGGGAAAAACTCGACAAAGTAAAATAACTTTATTAATAAAACGACGTTTAGGGCAACAGCCGTGTTCAATCATTTTCTTACATTGTTGCTTGTATTTTTGTTCTACATTTTCGTTTTTATATTTAGTTTATTTTTATACTAGTAAATAAATATAATGTTTTTTTTACACTAGTTCTATTATATTATTCCAGAAATTTTGTATTTAAAGAAGTACTGTTGAAACAAAGATAATAATTTCACCGCATCTGTTTGAAGGTGTCTGTTAATTAACCATTAATTATTAATAATACAGCTTTAAGAACGAAACAATTATTGATTGTTTACTAATTACAGAGTTTACTAAATAACAATAATTTATCAAGATACAACCACTAGTGAGGATCGAACTCACGACCCCTGGTTTACGAGACCACCACTGAGCTATGGTGGCTTATTTATTTAATGTGTTGTACGTAGAATCTCTAGTGTATGTATATATACATATATAATTAATTTTTCTAAAGTGACGAACTCATTCAAAGCACTGACCTATCTAAATTGTCAGGCTAACTTACAAGATTAACAGACAATACCACCAAAGTGTATGTTAGGCTAACCTACAAGATTAACAGACAATACAACCAAAGTGTATGTCAGGCTAACCTACAAAATTAACAGACAATACAACCAAAGTGTATGTTAGGCTAACCTACAAGATAAACAGACAATGCAACCAAAGTTTATGTTAGGCTAACCTGCAAGATTAACAGACAATACAACCGATGTGTATGTCAGGCTAACCTACAATATTAACAGACAACACAACCAATGTGTATGTCAGGCTAATCTACAAGATTAACAGACAATACAACCAATGTACATGTTAGGCTAACCTACAATATTAACAGACAACACAACCAATGTGTATGTTAAACTAACCTGCACTGTTTACTGACAATATCACCAATCTCTTTAAAATTAACCATTAATGTGTTATATTACAGTTTTAAGAACGAAACAATGGTCAATTACGAAACAGATTATAAAAGAATAACAATAAATTATTACAATACAGAATTTCCAAAGTTTGGACAATGAAAATACGAAATATACACCTTTTAAATACTGAACACAGATGTATCATATGTAGACATGGCCAAGGTACTCAATAGGAATAATACAAATATACAGCTAAAAAATCACAATGACAGAGAGTTTTACTTTAAAAGATGATAGCCACTCACTTTCATTTGTTTAGTTACTCAACAAGCCCAAAAACAAGGCAAGAAACCATCGCTAATATACCGAACCAGAAAGTGACCAACTCACCAAATTGTTCATCTTTCTTCTTGTTGTTTCAGTCGAGATAATTCTACAACTACTTTATCACTAACGTCAGTTTAAACCTAAGTCCACTCTATGTGTTTATGGGTAGTGCATGATATCATCGCTTAGTCGTAATAACTGGTAGTAATTTTAAAAAATCATAATTCTAGTGTAAACGATGTTATTAATACCCCTTGGAGTTAGCTTTTGTTACAGAAACTTGATGTTCCTGTCAAAAGCTTAAGCACAGGGTGAAACAGGAATTACCAGCCAATAATAGATGAACATTAGATAACTGTAGCATATAGAATACTCAATGCTTTGTACACTATACAATCGTTGTCTTTAGGGAGCCATCCCTAAATTATATATGAAATGAAGAGGGAAAACAATCATTACACACAACATAAAATTTTACTACACACATTCATAGAGTATCTTGACTTTAATATTACTGCAGCTGGAAGTTATATATTCTGACTGTTGGTATACAGTTTGTTTATCATATTATCATGGTCATGCCAGGGTAGTACATATCTTGATTATTACAGACTCGCTACGAGGTCGGTTAGTTCGTAACCATTTTACACTCGTACATTTTACAGTGTAACATTAAATGTTAATATTGAAAGTCATGTAGAGATGATTTATATATAGCTGTATCATCCCTGTATTCTTGTTTGCATTCTTTTTGGCACTGCCATCCTTACATCATTTTACATTCACAAAATGTTTATTGTGATTTTTCTATGTGTGTATATATCTCTAGAGCAAGCCACATTGGATTTTCTGCTGTGTGTCCACCACGGGGAGTCAAACTCCGGATTCTAGCTTTGTAAGTCCGTAAACTTACCATTGTCCCACAGGAGGAAAATTGCCATTTCTGAGGTGCTAGCAAGTGTAATATTTTTATCAGTTCTTAAATAATGAAATCAAACGATATACACAAGTCCTTAAGTAAGAACAATAATTTATGATTTATATTAAAACATATTAAAATGGGAATTTTGAAATGATACAAAACGTTATGTGTCATTGAACAATACACAGATTAATGGTGTTATACAGCACTCGAGAAACAGTTTTTACAACAATGTTCCAGACAAACGTCCTACTTCAGGTGTAACATACAAGATTAAAGATTGGGAAACGTTTTATATTGTTAAGATCATAAACACTGAACATTGAACTTTATTTTGAAATAAAACGTAATATAAACATAACAAATTAAATATTAAAATATTAGAACAAAATATTCATCATATAATTCGGTTATTTAAGAAAAGTTTTATATTATTTATACAGGTAGATATTTCAGGTACATAAAATTAAAACTTCTCCACACCTGTTATAAACACTGTGGTAAAAAACTAAATGATAAAGATACTACAAAGCCTGACTTTATCCTGCACACGAGATAACAATAAATACAGATATTTGAACAATTACAATACGTTTTTGTTTTCTTTTCGTTCCATTTCAACCCGATTGGCTGACGGGCCATCAAAGTGTTGTACCCTATTTTAGGCCAAGAGATGTATTGAGACTGACATGAAGACAGGCGAATGGATGACATATTTGGAATCGAAGTATAACTGGAGAAAGGGAGAAAAATAATTATATCTAGAATTCTTTATCTAGTCCCTTAGAGATTTTAGAGAATTAGAAGAGTATTCCAACCACATTATGTTCATTGCAACCATTGCCGACGAAGCGTTTTGCTCAATCCAGAGCTCTTCAGGCCGGTTAGGATAAAATAAACATAGTAATTAAAATGTATTTCTTATTTAGAACATATTGTATTGTATATAGTATGTAAATAAAATTGAATTGTACTGAATATATTGGCATTATTTAAAAGTATTGTGGGTATTGGTTATCTTAAGCATTAATCAGATGATCAGCGGTTGGAAATAGTTTTCTCGGAGAATGAAAATGTTACATGTTGAAAAAGAAAACGTTGTTTGCCATATTTGGTGAGAAGTTGACGTCCATGCAAAAGCACAGAAGGAAAACTGATTCTATCTTACATCTCCTTTCTGAGACTAAGAAGTTTGATGTTTAAATCCTGATGTAACGCATGTAGTTTCAAAACTAGAAGAAGGATATAAAATGTGACAATAAGAAACTCAGATCTAAATATGTGTTATAGTAACTGTTCAAACCCTGATAGTTGGAGAAATATGGGGAAACCAATAGGCCTAAAATTCTCTTAAAAACAAGTTAACTACAGATGTTTTTCCACATTCCTTTTGATGTGTCCATTTCAGTCCAATAAGCTTTTCGTTTAATACCAAAACTCATCAGTCGAGCAGGGCGAAAAGATATAACTACAGCTGTATATAATCAATTTAAACCTAGGGTCAGGATAAATAAGTAAACCGAATTGTTATGTACTTATAGATTAAATTAATACACCAGGCCACTATAGCTCAGTGGCAGAGCACTGGTCTTGTAAACCAGGGGTCGTGAGTTCAATCCTCACTGGTGGCTGTGTGTTTTGGGATTATATTATGTTATATTATAATTTATCGAAATATCTAAAAACACATATAAGACGTTTAACGATATGTAGTTCTTTTCGTGTTTCAATGAACTGGTACTAACACGGTGTTATTTTATTTTAAATAACTTAGATATCAACTTCTGTAACATAATTTTTAGGATGGTACAACACTGGATGACAGAAAATCGCCACCTTTGTTAGATATCCTTAGAAAAATTACACGTTTTTTTTTCTGTGAGAAGTTTTACATTTTTTATAAGTCAGTTCAAAATGTTTGGTCAAGATCAATGAATGTAAAGTACAAGGATGGTAAGTATAAGCGATAAAAAAAACAGGCAGAGACGTAACTTGTTTCAACTCTGTAAGATGGCGCCACATGCAGTTTCAAAATGCATAAAATAATAACAATTCATCAGGAAAATAAGTTTATGCTTCACAATATTGTTGTGCAGTTAACAATTGAGCATTAGTAATTCTGATGGAAAAAAAAAACTTTAGTATTTATAAATACACTATTTTGTCGGGTGTTTTTCTGCACTTTGAATTTTACTTAGTTACTGAAGTGTTGATTTTATCCTAAACAACTTCCTGTACAACAAAGTGTTCTTGTTTCGTATTAATTATATATATATATATATTTATCTGTTTAACCAGATTCTAAGATTAAAATCTGTATATTTTACTAAGAAAATAGAAGTTTTACTTTAGGTCAAATCTTCATAATTATTTTGATATTCAACCGCACTATATCTCCAGACCTGATTAATAAAACAACATTCAACTTGTACTAGATCAGAACTATGCCACTGAGCTATGGCGACTTATGTATGTAAGCTTCTGTATATACAATCTTTAGTTTATATATGGTATTTATTTGATAAACTGACGAACGTATTGAAACGTTGAAATTTCCAAATTTTTAGGCTAACTTGCAAGATTAACAGACGATACAACCCTCGTGTATATTAGTCTCACCTACACGTCTAACAGATAATACAATCAACGTATGTGTTAGTTAAAAGTGTGTGTTCTATATAAACATTTGAAGACTGAAATGATAAAAAAACGTTATATGTTGTTAAACGTTACAAATATTTACGGTGTTAAACAACATGCGAGAAACATTTTTACAACAACCTTCCAGACAAACATCCTATTTCAGGTGTAACATCTAAAAATTGGGAACGCTTATATTATTTTTAGGGGTCGTGTGTTAGATTCTTTGTTTGTTTGTTTGTAGTTAAGCACAAAGCTAAACAATGGGCTATCTGTGCTCTGCTCACCACGGGTATCAAACCCTGGTTTTTTACGTTGTAAGTCCGCAGATATACCGCTGTGCCGCTAGGGGGCGTTAGACCCTTACTGGTAGCTATCTATTTATAGATTACAAATGTTACTTTAATTTTTAATATACTTTAATAACTTGATATTAACTTGTGTAACATAATGGTTAGGATGGTACAATATTGGATGACAGAGAATCGCCGGCTTTTCCTTACAAAAATAACACATTTTGTTTTGTTTACAGAGAATCGCCGGCTCTTCCTTACAAAAATAACACATTTTGTTTTGTTTTTGTTTTACATTTGGTATATGTCAACGGAAAATGTTTGTTTAAGTTCATTTAATGTTAAATGGAAGGATGGTAAATATAAGCGATAAAAAACTTTCTTATTGACTGACAGGCAGACGGAAACATAATTTTCTGTAAACTCTGTACGATGGCGCCACATGTTTTCAAATAATCAACATTCCAAGTATTAAGCACGCAATTTCTTTTAATTTTGCGCATGCGCCTTTGTTGTAAATTGTACGATCTGATGAAGAGCGCTAGCTCGAAACGTCACCCTTCTTTAAATAGATATGAAAAATATAAAAAACTTGGCGATTGTTCAACCTATTATTTAGTTTTCTAATACAAAGAAAAGCCAGTGCATTTTAGTAACACTACGTTCCAACAATGGCTTTTATGTCACATCGCTTAGCAACAAAAGTATAACCTGATATTGTTGTTAGTATATGTATAGAAAGTATAAAATAAAATGTATAGACAAAAAAACTGGGAAAATATTTGTTGATTTCTTAATTTAGAGTCTCCGTTGATTAAAGAGGTTTGTTTTTTTATTAAAAACGTTGGTGATATAACAGAAAATAACTTAATTCAGAAACGATTTAAGTTTAAAATTAAATCAATATTTTTACTTTCATGAATACATTTTTGCACTTGGCTCTAGGCTAGGTGATCCCACACTACATCTTTACTTTAGGCTTATTATACCAACACTCACTACACTTATAAGGTTTCACGGCACACACAATTGCTAGCGCACAAAAATATCTAACCTATGTAAAAGCCAGTGTGTGTCACGTCATTTCACTCGTGATTTCTAGAAATAGGAGGAGTTATAAAAGCCATACTGCATTTATTCAGATAGAATAGTTCGATTACTGTCTGCCCATTACGATTTTAGTGAAGGGAGTGCAAGGAGACCGTGTGGGGACCAACCGTGAGGTGCGCGTATACCTGATTCAGTTTTATTACTCATCGGGATCTCTACAAACCTACCCTCAAATTGAAATTCTTTTAGGAAGGATTAGAGCAGATTAATCTATGAGACCTTAGGCGTGGTCAACTGCATCAGTCAAAAGGGTTTGACCTGCTGTGTTCAAAACTGTAATTAGATATCAAATCAGTCAAGAGATGACATAGCTATGAGCTAAAACGTTGTACTTTAAAAACAAGCTCAGAGCTGTTTCTTGAGCCGCTATGCCGCGTCCCAAAACTGGAAAACGTTATATAATGCTAAGATGATAAAGACTGAACATTGATGTTTCTACAGAAACATTTTTATAAAGTAAATACTCATCTTGATGAAACAAAGTTGAATGGACGACGTTTCGAAAGTCTTCCGCCTTGCGTCTTCAGGTAGGAAGACTTTCGAAACGTCGCCCTCTACACTTGTGTTTATACAACAGGCAGTTGCCGTCCATTCAACTTAGTTCCATCATGAACACCCTGTCTAAACAATCTATCAAAGAACAATTATATTTTTCTTACACAGGGCTGATGTCCGGCATGGCCAGGTGGCTAGGGCGCTCGACTCGTAATCTGCGGGTCGCGGGTTCGAATCCCCGTACCACCAAACATGCTCACCCTTTCAGCCCTTGGGACTTTATAATGTGCCAGTCAATCCCACTATTCGTTGGTAAAAGAGTAGCCCTAGAGTTGTCGGTGGGTGGTTATAACTAATTTCCTTCCCTCTAGTCTTATACTGCTAAATTAGGGACGACCAGCGCAGATAGCCCTCGTGTAGCTTTGCGCGAAATCCATAACAAACAAACATACACAGAACTGTTTTGAAATAATACGCAGTGTAAACATATCAACAACTGAAAGATTGGGAAAATAATATTTTATAAACAGGTAAATATTTCAGGTTTATAAAATAAGAAACCTTTGAACACGTGTCACAGAAGTGTTATAAATATGTGGGTAGAAACTGAATGACTAACATATCACCAAGTCTGAATTTATCTTGCACATGAGATAAAAATATGTAGAGATATTTGAACAATTAGAACACGTTTTTTGTTTTGCTTTATTTGTCTTTTCATTCCAGCCCGAAGGGCCGGCGGGACTTCAAAGTGTCGTAACCTATCTTCAGCCAAGAGGTGTAATGAGACTGACAAGAAATAGTGCATAAGTGTAAGTGGATGAATACATGAAGACAAACGTGTGTATGTTGTTATGATTTGTAAAAAGAAGTTTGTTTCTATGTCACAGACTGAGAAATGGAGAAATGATGAACGTTAAAGAATCATTCAGCTCTCTGGATAAATTTGGCACTGGAAGGGCCACGTGATTAGGATTATTAGCTGGAAATTACGTAACACACGAGTTTAGGAGATGATCAACTCGTGTCTTATATTTCTAGACATTTCGAACAATTATATTACAGAAAAAATATATAAAGAAATAGTACTCACTATACGAAACTGAACAGCCACCAGGGAGAATCGAACTTACGACTCCTGGTTTACAAGACCAGTGCTCTGCCACTGAGATATGTTGGCTCGTGTTTTTGATTATCTGTAAATGAAATTTATAGTTTATATATATTGTTTATTTGATAAACTGACAAACTTATTCAAAGTGTTGACGTATCCATATTGTTAGGCATACCTACACTGTTAGCAGACAATACAGCCAACGGGATGTATTAGTCAAACCTACACTGCTAGCAGACAATACAGCCAACGGGTGTATTAGTCAAACCTACACTGTTAGCAGACAATACAGCCAACGGGTGTATTAGTCAAACCTACACTGTTAGCAGACAATACAGCCAACGGGTGTATTAGTCAAACC
>NW_013672905.1:11817-13120 GCF_000517525.1 Limulus polyphemus | reverse complement strand
GTTATGCTTCAGTAGCATTATGTTTCATTAAATACGCTAATATTCTAGTCCTATGATGTTATGCTTCAGTAGCATTATGTTTCATTAAATACGCTAATATTCTAGTCCTATGATGTTATGCTTCAGTAGCATTAAGTTTCATTAAATACGCTAATCTTCTCGTCCTATGGTGTTATGCTTCAGTAGCATTAAGTTTCTTTAAATACGCTAATCTTCTCGTCCTATGGTGTTATGCTTCAGTAGCATTAAGTTTCATTAAATACGCTAATGTTATAGTTCTATGATGTTATGTTTCAGTAGCATTAAGTTTTATTAAATACGCTAATCTTCTAGTCCTATGAGGGTATGCTTCAGTAGCATTATGTTTCATTAAATACGCTAATATTCTAGTCCTATGATGTTATGCTTCAGTAGCATTAAATACGCTAATCTTCTCGTCCTATGAGGCTATGCTTTGGTAACATTCTGGTCACTCTATGCATTAGCCTTGCTTTGGACAAACTATGGTCAACCCAGCTTCTTTTAATTCTGTGAACAGATCATGGTGTGGACACTCTATATAGATCAGCCCCATTTCGGTTCGTTTATAAATCGCTAACACCTTGGGTCAAAGTGTAGGTGAAGGTAAAAACCAATGGTCATTTTGTCCATCAACAGTAGTTTTATAAAACCTTTCTACACTTCTACACTTTCTAAACTTCTGGTACCAAAACGTCTACAGCCTGATTGATACAAGTTGTTGTTTTAAATAATACATACCAATCAGATTTTATGTCCAAATGAATATCTAACGAAACAGGCAGGCGACGTTGATAAATGTGTTTCTCTGCATGACACGCCTTCATTAGCGGGAACTTTACGAAAGCATGCACTCAAAGGATGTATGTGAGTTAACAGCATATATTCAGTTATAGCTTCTTCTACCTAACTCAACTATGGTTTATATGCTCTCTCATAGTCATAAATGAGAAAATAGTTTTAGAAATGTTTTAAAGAGTGTGTGGAACCCTCGTACAACGATTTAAGATGTCACACGAATTTATTTCATCGTGTGTAGTTTTAATAGCATTGTTGAGAATAAAGAACTGTTTCAAGTACGACTGAAGTTATAAACTTCTACGTTCTTACATTCTTTCACGATATGTTTGTTCTCGATGTGGACGAGATTATGCGAGATTAACTACGTTGCTTAGAGCTTTAGTGCATAAATTGTAAGTTGCGCCGGTAAGACTCCGTGCGGGTTTGTTTGTTTGTTTGTTTTTGAATTTCACGCAAAGCTACACAAGGGTTATCTGCGCTAGCC
>NW_013672905.1:9275-11200 GCF_000517525.1 Limulus polyphemus | reverse complement strand
GGTGGTGATGACTAGCTGCTAAATTAGAGACGGCTAGCGCAGATAGCCCTCGTGTAGCTTTGAGAAATTCAAAACAAACACACAAACTAAGATTAAACGCGAACTGTTACTTCAGCGACCACCTGACAGCAGAGCACGTGGCGAGTTCCGTGCTGTTTGTTTACGAACACCGGTGATGAAATTTGCGATGAGATTCTAGCTAAAACAAGTTTAAAACCACTTCACATACGATACAAGTTATTTTAAAACTAGTTATACCAGATTTCTTCACAGGTTTTTGTTCTTATTGCAAAGCAACATAGGGCTATCTGCCGTGTCCATCGACAGGAATCGAACCCCTTATTTCCACCTTTTGTTTTTCTTTTAGAAATTTTAAACAATAGACGTAACTTTAGTAGAAGTCGGTAATAGTAATAAACGTAGATAATGCATGGTAATGTTGGCAACAGTACAGACCTTAACTGTTACATAGCCTGTCCAATAATAGGCTTAACTGAATCTTGATATAAAAAAGAAATAAAAATGAACGTAACTAAAAAATAGCAATAATAGGCTTATGTATTAATACATTGTTTGTAATAAAACACAAAGCTACACAACGGGCTATCTGTGCTTGCCTACCGCAGGTATCCAAACCCGGTTTCTCGCGTTGTAAACCCACAGACATACCGCTGTGCCACTGGGGGAGGGGGAGTATTAAAAAAACAAGCTGATAGACTATGAATATCACTCTCCTATAAACCTCGTCAAACAATAAATCGGCAAATTAGTAACTACCATTTACTGATAAAACAAATGTTTACTTAATTTTCTAGAGGGGAGGTGAAACATAAAAAAAAGAGAATATTTGGAAAAAATAACTTTGCTTGAAATAGTGTGCAGTAATGTAAAGGAAAAAAAAAATGTCAGATGAGAATTGTTGATAAGTGAGTCTTGTGAATAACATTTCCGTGTAATTGGTTTACGAAATAATTTTTTTTTTTCCGAACACCAAGAAGCGCCAAAAAAAAAGGAAAATTATATTGTATTTCAAAACGGATATTAGTAACATTTACTTTGTTTAATTTTTAGCGCAAAGCTACATAAGGGGCTTTCTGCACTCCGCCCACCGAGGGCAAACATCATGCAATGTAAGAAACGTAAATCTTCACCTAACTATGGAACGAGTCCAGCAAAATGAGGAAACTGGTTTGAAGAGGATTTCGCTGGGCCATTATTTCCTAGAAAAATTAGAGAGAAATTGTTTTCCTTTCATTTCACTTACAGTAAAATATCAACCTTTTATTTTTTATCCAATTTGAGATGAAACAAAAGTCAATTCGTGAACAGTCGCTGAAAATACGTGCCTTTAAGCGCATGTACTTAGCTTTCAAATATTCAGCATGTTCAATAAGTAATTAAGATTGAATACTTCATGGGCCAATGATGCGGGAGGTTCGGACTGCTATTCTCAAGTATATGGTGATTTATGTTCCTGGATTCTGTTTTTTATTGGTCTTTTTTTATTTCTCAAATGCATCGCAGTCCATGTTCATAAAGGGTGTTAAAAATGGTGGATTTCCTAATCTCACTGTGTGTTAAAAGGGTTTGGTGTGTATTAACTGTGATCCTAATATGGTGTGGCC
Source organism: Limulus polyphemus (assembly GCF_000517525.1). Taxonomy (NCBI): domain Eukaryota; kingdom Metazoa; phylum Arthropoda; class Merostomata; order Xiphosura; family Limulidae; genus Limulus; species Limulus polyphemus. Next base: position 9,575 of record NW_013672905.1, on the reverse strand, counting down.
TCTGAACACTGTTCTTACTTCGTACTGTTTACATATCTTCTGAATGTTTGTTCTTACTTCGTATTGTTTACATGTCTTCTGAACACTGTTCTTACTTCGTACTGTTTACATGTCTTCTGAACACTGTTCTTACTTTGTACTGTTTACATATATTTTAAACAATGTTCTTGCTTCGTACTGTTTACATATCTTCTGAACGCTGCTCTTACTTCGTACTGTTTACATATCTTTTAAACAATGTTCTTACTACGTACTGTTTACATATCTTTTAAACAATGTTCTTACTTCATACTGTTTACA
>NW_013672905.1:5834-8709 GCF_000517525.1 Limulus polyphemus | reverse complement strand
TACTTTGTACTGTTTACATATCTTCTGAACACTGTTCTTACTTTGTACTGTTTACATATCTTCTGAACACTGTTCTTACTTTGTACTGTTTACATATCTTCTGAACACTGTTCTTGCTTCGTACTGTTTACATATCTTCTGAACACTGTTCTTACTTCGTAGTGTTTACATATCTTTTAAACAATGTTCTTGCTTCGTACTGTTTACATATCTTTTAAACAATGTTCTTACTTCATACTGTTTACATATCTTCTGAACACTGTTCTTACTTTGTACTGTTTACATATCTTCTGAACACTGTTCTTACTTTGTACTGTTTACATATCTTCTGAACACTGTTCTTACTTTGTACTGTTTACATATCTTCTGAACACTGTTCTTACTTTGTACTGTTTACATATCTTCTGAACAATGTTCTTACTTTGTACTGTTTACATATCTTCTGAACACTGTTCTTACTTTGTACTGTTTACATATCTTTTAAACACTGTTCTTACTTTGTACTGTTTACATATCTTCTGAACACTGTTCTTACTTCGTACTGTTTACATATCTTCTGAACACTGTTCTTACTTTGTACTGTTTACATATCTTCTGAACACTGTTCTTACTTTGTACTGTTTACATATCTTCTGAACACTGTTCTTACTTTGTACTGTTTACATATCTTCTGAACACTGTTCTTACTTTGTACTGTTTACATATCTTCTGAACACTGTTCTTACTTTGTACTGTTTACATACCTTTTGCGTGTTTTCAGAAAGACCTTTCTTTGTACAATTATGTGTTTTTCTATAATGATGTATTTACTACCCTCCTTTGTGTAATCATGTGATTTTTTGTTCCTTCATTTTGTGTAATGATGTATTTTTTCTTCCACTGTACAATGATGTGCTTTTCTTCCTTCCTTTGTATAATGACGTGTTTTTTCTTCCTTATGGCATCTTTAGTATTCTAAATCCTCTTCATTCTTCAAATGAGAAGTCCATCTATTATGTTCATGTTTACTTTGTTAGATTTCTTTGATTTGGGGTATTTATCTCTTTCTGTGGGTTTCCTGTAAACGTTTATAAGTTGCGAGTCTTCATATCCATCATGTCTAAGAATGTGAGTTTACTATCTTCTATTTATGATTTAAATTGTATCTCTGGGTTTTTGTCTAATCAGTTGGTTCATGAAGTTTGAAATCTTTTCAAGTGTTTGAAATTTATCTCAGCCAAACCTTGGAACTTTGGGGGGGGCGTTATATTCGTAACGCTCCACACAGAGGTAAGTGAGGACTGATGTTAGAGATGAGCCCCTGGATATGCCTTCTTGTTGTTCGTAGTGTTTTCTTAAAGCCAGAAGAAGATTGTTCCTCTGATGCAGAAGACTGGAAGTTTCATCATCAGTTGGTACATTCCTTGAGAATTCTATTATTTTCAGGCTGTTGAAGAAGGATCTAGAATAAATGATGATAAATAATAAACTGATACATCTAAAGGTTAACTCTTTCTAGTGATTTTATTCTAGTGACGTGCCAAATTCTTCTTCATTGTAATTTATCCAAGTTTCATTTCATTAGAGGAGTATCTGTTACGTTTCAAAGGATATTAAATATGATTGGTTACATCGAAGCTAATCATTGGGTCTTGTGAGTTATCTTTACCATCAGTATAAATAGGACTAAATTCTAACCAAGACATAATGTTTTACCATCTACTGGTGATAATATATAATTAAGATATCTAATTAATGGGTGGTATAATTATTACATTTAATTAACTATGGGAATTTCGGGTAGACCATAGATGTGTATGTTGGTACTCGTGGTTATTTGACTGATTATGTTCTAAGATCTATCTGGTGTTTCATGAATGGTTGGTTAATGTGTCTCTAAGTGTTACCTGCTGGGTTACACCTGACGTTGTACTGACCATCGTCAACTAGAACACGGAGGTTGATAAGCATCTCCTGTGTCCATGATTGCAGTAACATTAGATTTTTTCTCTTGGTAGATTATTAAAGACTAGTTTGTGTGTTTGTTTGTTTTTTAGGTTATGAGAATTTCCACACGAAGTTCTTTCATTATTCTACTCTTGCTTATCACCAGGAACCTTTTTAAGATTTTTTAAAGAAATGCGTTAAAAATCAATTACTATGTTCAGTCTACGAGTTGGCCTTACTGTAGAAACTATGAACGATTCTACGATCCAGCCACACTCCATAAATTAGCTTCATTCTAGTACCAGTCACACACTGAGCATAATAATAACCAACTACATTCTAGTCATTCTACAAACTGGTCACACAGTGAGAATCATAAGGGTCAGCTACATTCTACAAACTAGTCACACAGAGCAGCATAAGGGTCAGCTACATTCTAGTCATTCTACAAACTGGTCAAACAGTGAACAGCATAAGGATCAGCTACATTCTAGTCATTCTACAAACTGGTCAAACAGTGAACAGCATAAGGGTCAGCTACATTCTAGTCATTCTACAAACTGGTCACACAGTGAACAGCATAAGGATCAGCCAGATTCTAGCCATTCTACAAACTAGTCACACAGTGAGAATCATAAGGGTCAACTACATTCTAGTCATTCTACAAACTGGTCACACAGTGAACAGTATAAGGGTCAGCTACATTCTAGTCATTCTACAAACTGGTCACACAGTGAACAGCATAAGGATCAGCCAGATTCTAGCCATTCTACAAACTAGTCACACAGTGAACAGTATAAGGGTCAGCCATATTCTAGTCATTCTACAAACTAAGCACACAGTGAACAGTATAAGGATCAGCCATATTCTAGTCATTCTACAAACTAAGCACACAGTGAACAGTATAAGGATCAGCCATATTCTAGTCATTCTACAAACTAGTCACACA
>NW_013672905.1:3410-5118 GCF_000517525.1 Limulus polyphemus | reverse complement strand
GGCTGAAAGGGCGAGCATGTTTGGTGTGATGGGGATTCGAACTCGCGACCCTCAGATTGCGAGTCCAGCGCTCTAACCACCTGGCCATGCCGAACCCCTTTTTATATTTAACTCAGAAGTTATCTTTTTTGTTGTTTTTTTTTCTGTTTATGAACTGTTTATTCAAACTAAGGCTCAGACGTTTCGTTGTCTATTTTATCACTAGCCTGTTCGAACTTCACAGGTGAATAAATCTATGTGAAAAAAAAAATCATTCGAAAACTTATTAATCAAAACAATAAAATGCAAATATGAATTGTAGTGATAGCTAGACAAGAGGTGAATCGACTAGTCAACCTTACCCACCGCCAACTTTTGGTCTCCTCAAATCGAAGAGCAACTCGGTTTTTACACACCCATGATTTCAATGTGCGGAACGCGGGTATGCGGCAATAGGACGCGAACCAAGGATCCTCGGCCACAATCAGATCCAAAATAAAGTAATTGAAAATAAAACACTAATACGTTTCATTTATGGAAAATGTTTATTCACACACACTTCAGTAACAAGGATTTCGTTATCACAGATTATTCCGTTACGTTATCATCAGGGATTGAATAAAGTATAAATCAAATCTGTAACCACCGGCTGGATATTTTTTTAGTAGACTGTATTAACCAATCACTAGTCGCAGGGTGATTCCTTTGTTTGTTTAAAGAAACAATTGTCGTTTTAAGATGTCGTAAGGAATTATTTTGAGGGTTCTTGTCATTCGTTTCAAATATTATCACTCGTAATATTTCCAAACGACGAAACAGTGTTTTAGTCAGGTATTTGTGCCAAATTATACAAGGTCTTCTTAGAACCTAAATCATGTTTTACGATATAAAAAGAAGACCGGTTGTTATAGATGTAATATATGAATAAATTCCCCTTCATATTACCAAATCAGGAAATATTTACGTGACATGCTTATATAATTATACAAGACAGTAACGTAAGTTTCGATAAAAATAAAACGTTACCAGGGAGTTTGTGTGTGTATGGAAACACAGCCACTAAGTTTGTATAAAAGGCAGCTTGCCTCAACCCTTTGAACACTCTACTCTTACAACCGAGATTAGAATTTAACTGTTTTAAGCCTTGAATTCCGTAACAATGAAAGTTATTATTGCAATATTTCTAGTTACTGCTGCTGTGTATGTTACTGCTCACGAACCCCACGACGAAATCTACGAGTTATTATGTGGTGAGTAAATTCTCCGTTTTTGTTAGTTTCGTAAGAAGTCCGTGCTAGTTTTAATACATTATTTTAGAATACAACATGCTGTAATTAATTAAATATTTAGTTCAAATTGCGTACCAAAATTAATTGTGTCAATTTACATTTGGAATAATTTTTAGTGCAAATCTTTGTTTGAGTGAGTTAACTAGTTTTAATGTCAAATAAGAAAGTTAATTTGTGTCGTTAACTGTCTTTGAATTTGTCATAAATTAAGTGTTAGGTGTGTACGTTTCTTACAGTGAAGTTATATAAAAGATACTTCACGTAATGTTTCTAAACATGTATTAAAAAGTTTCTCCTTACTCCCTAGAAAGTAAGGACGACTATTTTGTGAAAGGAATGAAGGAATGTTGTAAGAAAAGTCCCAAAGAGGTAAGTACAATATTCGAACACATTATCGTGATGTCATCCAAATATCTGAAGAAATAAAACTGGTTCTCCAC
>NW_013672905.1:0-2509 GCF_000517525.1 Limulus polyphemus | reverse complement strand
CCAAAAATCACAGATAGCACATTTTTTTAGCTTTGTGCTCAACCAAAATTACGTGAGGTCGTGATAATATTATTAATACTTCTGTATATTGTGTATGAATGTGACAGTGTTGTTAATGGTTAAAAAGACCGGTTGTTATAGATGTAATATATGAATAAATTCCCCTTCATATTACCAAATCAGGAAATATTTACGTGACCATGCGTATATAATTATACAAGACAGTAACGTAAGTTTCGATAAAAATAAAACGTTACCAGGGAGTTTGTGTGTGTACGGAAACACAGCCACTAAGTTTGTATAAAAGGCAGCTTGCCTCAACCCTTTGAACACTCTACTCTTACAATTTCTAGAGAGTGAGGAGAAACTTTTTAATACATGTTTAGAAACATTACGGTAAGTATCTTTTATATAACTTCACTGTAAGAAACGTACACACCTAACACTTAATTTATGACAAATTCAAAGACAGTTAACGACACAAGTTAACTTTCTTATTTGAATTAAAACTAGTTAACTCAGTCAAACAAAGATTTGCACTAAAAATTATTCCAAATGTAATTTGACACAATTAATTTTGGTACGCAATTTGAACTAAATATTTAATTAATTACAGCATGTTGTATTCAAAAATAATGTATTAAAACTAGCACGGACTTCTTACGAAACTAACAAAAACGGAGAATTTACTCACCACATAATAACTCGTACATTTCGTCGTAGGGTCCGTGAGCAGTAACGTATACAGCAGCAGTAACTAGAAATATTGCAATAATAACTTTCATTGTTACGGAATTCAAGGCTTAAAACAGTTAAATTCTAATCTCGGGTAAGAACGAATATTTTGTGGAGGGAGTGAAGGAATGTTGGAAGGAAGGTCCCCAAGAGGTAAGTACAATATTCAAACACATTATCGTGATGTCATCCAAATATCTGAAGAAATAAAACTGGTTCTCCACCATTCTCTAATCCTTGCCTTCTATAATTCAAGCTTCTCATCTTCAATACATTTTCTAACATCCTCGAGCTAAGTCAGTCTCTGCTTGCATCTTGCTCTTCCTCCTTCGATTTAACCCATCAAAGACTCTACCAACCTCCCCTCAGCTCTAATTATACGTCCAAAGTAATGCATCTTCCATTTCCTACATATGTCCAGCAGTTGCCTTTTTTTTTGTCTTTCCACGTTCCAACGCTTCCTCTTTATTTTATCCTCTAATAAATACGATTAATCACAGTTGTTTTATCCTTTAATAAATACGATGAATCACAGTTGTTTTATCCTTTAATAAATACGATTAGTCACAATTGTTTTATCCTTTAATAAATACGATTAATCACAACTGTTTTATCCTTTAATAAATACGATTAATCACAATTGTTTTATCCTTTAATAAATACGATTAATCACAATTGTTTTATCCTTTAATAAATACGATTAATCACAACTGTTTTATCCTTTAATAAATACGATTAATCACAATTGTTTTATCGCAATAAAGCATTTATTTGATAAGATCAAATTGTTTTCTAACTTACGTATTCTTTATTACAGTGAATGTAGAGTAATAATATCTACATTTTACCCACCTTTCTATTTTCTTCATTTTGGTCAAAAAATTAAGTCTGTTCAACCATTGACTCCTGTCTTTCTCACACGTCATACATCTGGCTATGTAGCATTTTGTTATTATTCATATGATTAGCATCTGTTTTCATAACACGTGTTATACCGTATATGGTTAACATCTGTCTCTATGTCACGTGTTATTCCAGATATCTAAAGATGTCAAGTTACAATCTAAGTATCTACATTTCGATGTATTACTTTTGTATCCAACAACATCTATCATTATTTTAACTATAACTTAAGCCTATGTAACTGATTGACACACGATCTTTTCTGGTTCTAAATTTTGAGTTATTATACTATCTGCGTGATTTCTTAAATTTAACCAGGTTTTTCATGTCTTTCCGCCGCGAAGTTATCTTTGAGTAACTTAGTCTCCTGATTAGCTGTTTAAGTTTTTCCTGCTTGTCAGGTAACGTGTTTAACAGTAACAACAAATTTAGTAAATACAGATACTGATACAATACGTCTTATGTAACAGTAACAATAGATAGTAAATAATGCTACTGATACAGTACAACAACCCGGTACATCTTGTATAACACCAAGAGACTGTTTTAAAAATCAAATTCTTACTACTTCGCAAGTTTTCGAAAAGAAAGCGTAAAATACAATAAAAAAATTAAAAACAGAAGTTAGCCAATCAGGCCCTGAGACATATATCGTAAAAAATAAACTCTTCTTCACAACGTATGTTGGTGTTTCACTTTATCTAAATAACTATTGCGTGTGGATATTTGTTTTAATAGGAACATATAAAAGAGAAATAAAAAATATCCCTTAGGCTTAGGAATTTCCTTTACAAATAAAATATGCATTTCATAGAGAATTTTTTTTTTTAGATAAAACATTTCAAACATCATTAAAAAGAAATAAGTACCG
>NW_013672904.1:31972-40825 GCF_000517525.1 Limulus polyphemus | reverse complement strand
TGCGCTAGTAATATATAAAACATATATACATTCCACTGTTAGCGGGTGTGGAAATGCGCTAGTAATATATAAAACATATAAACATTCCACTGTTAGCGGGTGTGGAAATGCGCCAGCAAAACCTGCACAGTTGTTTGTATAATAAGATTTGTGTCACTTGCGTCTATATTTATATACGTTACATTTGTTTTGCTCAGAATCTCATCAAATAAACTTGTATACTTAGCCAGTATCTTACACTGCTGTTGCTGTTCACATTTATCCACATTGTTGCTACAATTTTCTATCAGCAACGCCAGATTCTCTAAATGTGATGACTCGGTCCTGGATTGGGTGCAGTAGAAATAATACTAGCTATTCTGCTGTTTCTTGGGTTGGGTTTGTTTTGAATTTCGCGCAAAGCTACGCGAAGACTATCTGCGCTAGCCGTCCCTAATTTAGCAGTGAAAGATTAGAGGGAAGGCAACTAGTCATCACCAAACACCGCCAACTCTTGGGCTACTTTTTTACCAAGGAATATTGTGATTGATCGTCACTTTATAACGCCCCCACAGCTGAAAGGTCGAGCATGTTTGATGGGATGGGAATTCGAAACTGGCAATTCGGGGCATCTGTTGGTTTTAACTGTTTCTTTTCGTAAGCCATTCCTAGTTCCATTCTAGCTAATGAAATACTGCAAGGATCACAGCGGTATGTCTGCGGACTTACAACGCTAGAAACCGGGTTTCGATACCCCTGGTGGGCAGAGCAAAGATAGCCCATTGTGTAGCTTTGTGCTTAACTTCAAACAAACAAAGTATGACAATCGTAATAATATTTAATTATCTCATAAAAAAATTCATACAGATGTCATTTATAAAGATAAATATTTTACATGCTGAAACTTTATGAAAACTAGCAAAGTTCACCTGAAGTCTTAAACTATTTGATCCGATAACTTTCGTTCGAAATGTAACAAAGCTAAACATATAAAACACACACGAACATCTGAGACTTAAACAGTCTGTTTAATGGGTGTAAGGTTCACTCAATGCTGGAGCAACCAGGACTTTATTTGGTAGTTTTTTCCTGCTTAACTCTATCACGCCCGAATGGGTATATCATGCAAAATAAAAAAATATATAAGATAAACTTGTAGTTGTTCATTCAGATGTTAAACTTCATTGAATACAACTTTTATTTAATTAATCTTACACATGAAAAGAAAATGGAAATTTTGATTTCAGTGCATTTAAAACAATGGTGTACTTTTACCCTCGAGGAATATTGTACCTATCAGGGTGTGAATGAGTTAAAGCTTATACATATATTAATTGAAATAATGAAAACTTTATATGAAAGTTTAAGAAAAATTAAAAAGATAAAAATTAGAAATTAAAATCTATGACAAAGCCCCCTCCCAGTGGTCTTATTTTGTAATAAGAATGACTGTCAACATGTCGATAGTAACTGTACCCTAAGAATAGTACTGTCGCTTTTCGTATATAATGCCAGGTTTTCTCAGTCTGGAAGAGAATAGTTAACTTGACTGGTGAGAAGAATTAATTAACCTCAAACACATTGTAAAGATACCACAGAACATACTTGTTTTATGCCTTTGATTGTGTTTGTAGGAAAAAAAAAATGTTCATTGTGCTGTAAATTGTGTCCAATATTTCTTTATTTCAAAATCAGCTGAATGTAAGAGAAATCAGGATCACTACATAATACACTTCCCATCGAAACTTTCTGTTATTCGATTATTCATGTGAAATTTGTCCACCTGAGAGTACCACACAATAGCAGCATCAAGACAGGTTTTATGATCAATATTTTGATAGATATTGAGGTCTGTGTTATTTCTGTGGATAGACAAGACACTGAAGCAAGAACTATATGCATCAGATTCTAGCACAGAAAAAGATGTGGTAGAATGCATTATATTCTACTGACAGACATCAATTAAAGGAAAGAGGTAAGCTGTGAGAACAGTATGGCCAACCACGTGAAACTAGATGATCACAGGATACGTTTGACTTCCACCTCATTATTAGGGGAGTGAATTCTCTTTGCCAGAAGGTGTGATGTTGTATCTTTGAGGTATCATCTTGTCTGCCAATTGAAAAGATCAGTCTATTTCTATAATGCATGTTTAACTTCACATGAATGTTTCCCATAAGAAAGTGCAAGTGACACTCTACTTGAGTGACTCAGTTCAGTAGGTACCTAGGGTGAAAGTAACTTAGTGGTTCCCTTGACCAATATTCGTTATTAATGCTTAAACCTTGGTGGCAAGTATCTGGCCATCTCTTCATTTGCATTAATATATATTAAGAACTAATTTCTGAAACACAAACATTTCAAATATAGAGCATATTGAAATTGGAAGGTTCTAAAACATAAATTTGATTTTTAAACATTTCATGATTTATAATGAAATATAAACCACTACATAACATAGCTATGCACTCTGCCATTACGCTATTCACCAGTAACTGATGGTGTGCAATCCAGATTTGGCACACGATTGGTTACATAGATTCTTTTAATCGAGCGAGATTCATCGTTACCTATCTTCTGTTGTTATACTATTTAAACTATTACATATTCCACAATGTAACTAACTGTCCAATAAAGAAACGTGTTCTACATCTAGATGGGTTTCATGTTTTCGCACACTTTTGTTTTTTTTTTTTAGAAGAATGTGTAAAAGACATTGTGAAAAGTAAATATAATATTAATAGTCAACTTTATATGAGCGAATGTTTACTAATTTCATATATATATATTAATAGACTTATATATTCATGTTATTATGCTACTATTTAAATTTAATTGTGAAATGAATCAATAAAATTGGTGCACTTGTAGTTAGTTACTTTTTGGTATCAGCCTCTTTACTACATAATCACTATAAGCTTGATATAGTTGTAATTAGTCGTAAAAGTAATACAACACGTGTTAGACAATTTTGTTAACAGACGGAGTACAATAAAAAATTTGTTAAAACCTTGGAACTAACATAAAGATATTTTATTTATACTATTCTATCTTATATATAAAATTTATATTTGTTCCCTTTTTAAACTAATTTTATAGCTGTTTCAAATAGAGCACACAAGCTAACTATATAACGCTTAGTAGACCTAGTGCGCATGGGCAATTTCCCTTTCTTTGTGGTGTCAAATGACTTTAGAGGGTTTTGAATGTTGAAAATTATCTGTAAAAACAATTACTTCAACAAAATAAAGAAACACGCATGGCAAACTCACCAAGTTAATATATTACCTTACTTTTGCTCACAAACATTACAAAACGTTAGTAAATTAGATCAGTTAAGCATTGTCGCCAGAACAGAGAAAAGGTCTTACGATACACTAACTTAAAGTTTGAAATTTAAGATCCATATAAAGTAGAAAGGGAAATGAATGGAAAATATAATGAATAAATTATAATAATTCCAGGTTTTAGACGATATATTTCTGAATTTAAGAGCTTCCCAAAGTTGGAAGCACTAAAAAAACGTAGTAAACTTCATTTTACAATTTTTGGCACAAATAAAAAATAATGTTTTTGAACTGTGTGAGCTGCTGATATAAACCAAAATTATTGAAAATCACATTTCAGGCTTTATTTCTTATGTTGACAAGTTGTGAATGTAGACAATTTAACAATTACAAGAATAATTACAACAGGGGTAAAAATCGATAATTAGGGCTAGCAGTTTCATTTTCTTTTTGAATTATTTTATCCAAAGGGACGTCAATAAAAGCTTCAATCTTAAAATCTGGATTATAATTTTATGTTGGACATAATATGAGGGATGAAATCGTACACGTTTTTTTCTTCAAACTTAATTTCGTCTTTTTGCCCTTTCAAAACTCCGAGGTAACGGAGAAGGAAATATAATTGAATACCACACATTTCTTCTTCCCTTTAATTTCAAGTCTTCCTGACCATCCGTAAATTCATATATTTAAATCAAAAATCCGAGGTAACGGAGAAGGAAATATGATTGAATACCACACACTTCTTCTTCCCTTTAATTTCAAGCCTTCCTGACCATCCGTAAATTCATATATTTAAATCAAAAATCCGAGGTAACGGAAAATCTTTTATATGACTTTTGAATTGTTTATTATATTTTTGTTTCAGAATTTCATGTTAGCAGCCTTAAAAGAGTGTTTCATTTCTATTTTAAATAAATTCTAAAGGTCTTGTTCTGTTTTATACTGCAATTTCTTTATAAAAAAATATTTTCAGTTGAGGCATTATATTTAGTATTGATTTTTTTGTTTTACTTTTATAAAGTCATTTAATTTTTAATTTTATAAGAACAGTTTTTTTTACATTTGTGTTATTTTAATTTGTAATAATTTGCTTAGTGTTAAGCTATATGTTCTTTTGAGTTTATCAGTGTTGATGTATGAATGTTTCGCAATGGTGAAACCAAGATACCCTGATATCTTGAACGATAGCTCAGGTATTTTAATTGGTTTTAAATATATGAATTTACGGATGGTCAGGAAGACTTGAAATTGAAGGGAAGAAGAAATGTGTGGTATTCAATTATATTTCCATTGGACAGATGATAATATTATGCATACGTCTTGTGGCTATTGGACAAATGATAATATTATGCATACTTTTTGTGGCCATGGGAGAGAAGATAATCTTATGCAGAAGTTTTGTGACCATTGGACAGAGGATAATCTTATGCATACGTTTTGTGGCCATTAGACTGATCATAATCTTATGCATAAGTTTTGTGGCCATTAGACTGATCATAATCTTATGCATAAGTTTTGTGGCCATTAGACTGATCATAATCTTATGCATAAGTTTTGTGGCCATTGGACAGATCATAATCTTATGCATAAGTTTTGTGACCATTGGACAGAGGATAATCGTATGCATACGTTTTCTTATTCTCTTTAGTCGTACGGAATTATTACAGGGAAATAAATAATTTTAATTTTGACAAAAAAACTTCCAGATTGTATCCGAGATCTATCGTGAAGTCAGAAAATAAAAGCAGCATTTTACGATGGTACATATAATGATTTTAGAGTATACGATATTTTATGGTATTTATTATGAGTAAAGGACACTTCCATGCTTTGCAGTTAAAAGTAATCTGTAAATACGACGTCACTAATATAGTACTAACCAGTGGAACGTCCTTTCTTGTAGGTAGTTGTTGAGATGTTAACGCTTGTTAAGTGTGTTCTCTTAGATACACCGATACACTTTGTAGAGAGTTAGTTTAAAAGGCTATAACTTGTTAATTTGCTCTATTTTGTATTTATTTGTTGATAAAATTATATTTCATATTTAATAATAATTTAATTATTAAACTAAAGTACTTAATTCGTGACAAATAACACAATAACTGTTTACTGTGTAATATCGTAGATTATGAGTTGACCACCAGCTCATGTCTGGTCCGCTCATTTCGGAAAAAACGTAAATATCATCATTCATAAGTTTGGCTTCAGATAACAAATTCCACTTGATTTGAATTAAAGTTAATAAAGACAGATTATCTAAGCCAAACCAAAACTCTTAGATGTATAAACAGAGTTGGATGATTTATTATTGTAGCATTTAGAGCATGTTACATCACTCAAATATTGTAAAACCATTCTGATATCCTACAAGCGTAAGATACAAAAAGCAGAGCTTTATAGTGTAATTAATTTATATAATTGGTTTCTACTTTAAATTGCAATTAACGATAATTATACCTACGTTTCAAATTTGATTGTGATTAACAATCTAACAGAAATACAGTAGTAAATAAGACAGTGGTAATTAAATCTATTTCATTATACTTTTAAATATTATGTCTCCTATTTAAAAAAAGAAAACGATTATTTTATACACAATTCTATATTTATCCAATTTGCAAAACATTACAGTCCTAAGGATGACGCAATAGAACACGTCGAAACACGTAGAGTGTATGAGATTAATTCCCAGTTTCGTCGGGTTTTTTTTTACCACTTTTTATCCTGCACAGTAAGTTTTGTATATTTTAGTAATTTGGAGAATGGAAACAATATCATTTTTATAGAATTGTGTATAAAATAATCGTTTTTTTTTTTAAATTGAGAGTTTTTAACGTTCAATATTACACACCTGCCCAAATAATTAAAAGAAAAATTATGTCTGCTAATTTATTTATAGAACTAAAAATTGTTCGAAGCAATTTGTATAATTTACTTTTAATTCGGTTCATTTTGTTTTAACAATACTAAAGACGGATGAATACATAATTGTAATATTTGTACGTACTGTTTTTTGTTTCTAATTAAGCACACAGCTAAACAATGGGCTATCTGTGCTCTGCCCAACACAGGTATCGAAATCCGAATTTTAGCGTTGTAAGTCCGGAGACATACCGCTGTGCCACTGCAAAACATTACTTACAGGAAAAGGGCTAATACTAATAAGATCTTTAACAGCAAGAAAAAGTGGGTGATTTACATTTTAGAGGCAAGGACAAATTAATTTAGTAAACACACGAAGTAATAACAATATCGTGAATATGTATTAACGAGATTTATTGGACTTGTTATTAATGAAAAAAAAAAGTTTTGTAACGATTCGCTATTATTTTGTTTTGTCTTTAATAATCACTTAATAGCTAAAAAGAGTAGTTTCGGAGTCAATTTCCGGGAAAAACTTTTTGATAGAATAAAAACTAAACAAACAAATGCTTTAAGAAAGTAGATAATGTTGAAAATCAGTAGACCAGGATAATTCTTACTCACCGTAATTAAATACCCAGCAAAACAAGAGAAAAATATCGAGAAATTTCATGTTTAGAAAGAGCATTAGCTAAAGCATTAAAATGATGAAAGGCAGCGAAACGTTATATTTTAGCAGAACAGAAATATGTCGCTTTAGTATCTTAGTATAAAAATAATTTTTCGAACATTTTTAATTGATATAATTTCAAAGAATAATCCTATTATTATAAACACATTATAACTTGTCTCGCTTTTTTTTTTTGAAGTTGTAATTTTTCAGACCTATCACAAAGTTTCTCGAAAATTGACAAAGAGTTAACAATTATGTGTCGTTTTTAATACAGGGCATTTATATTGAATATTCTTAAAAAATTATGTTGATGTTCTAATTTGATTAACACTGAGCCAGCTCTTCGTTTTTGTGTTAGTATTCTAAGTTGATTCGGAATAGCTTACGTTAAAGACCACAAGACTTGCTTGAGTCTTCTAACATTGTGAAGACACATGTTTATTTAGGTAAATTCATTATGAAGATCCTCTCTTGGGAAATCTGTTAAAAGGATGGGCGTAAAGTGTATATGCAAGAATGAGTATTATATTATCATTTTGAAGAGTGGATAGACAACTGGTGTTCTCACATAGCTAACGGCGATGTTAACTTGGTTAGTTGAAATTAATACATTTTTCCAATTGCATAAATATTATATATTTATATTATCTTTTAGTATAAGATGTTCTATTGAGCTATTAATGATAAAACTGTTGACTCTTTAAATGTTTTTTTTTTATGTCAACAAAATCTTGAGATGAGGAAACTTTGCCAAATATATGTATATGATGATCTGTTAGTATCAGAGGCAGTTATTTTTTAAATAAGTTCCAGACCTCTAAAGTATATTTAAACTACGAGTTTTTTTGTTCAAATTAAGAATTAATCGCTTCAAAAGAAACAAGGAGATAATTTCACGTCGTGTTTGGACTTATTACCTTTAATTATTCTAATATATTCATACAATTGGTTATTATTTAGTTACCATTCGTATACGAAACAAGTTTTCTCACTGTTAAGCGTTGTTTCTTACATATTTCTTTTATAACTAATTACCATATTGAAATGAACTTAAAGCATTAATATGCTGTATGGTGAATCTACATTAAGTAAATAATAGTATTTCAGAGAATAATAGCGCAATTACGTTTATTTGATGATATATCTAAATTGTATGAATATTAATATTACAGTTAAATACATTTGGTAAATTGTGCTGATAAATTGTTAAGTGCTATCGAATTAAACGTACGCCAATTGAACTGAAGTGTCATATTTGTTTTAATTATGCTCGAATCCGTTTATCAATACATTTAAGAACATAGCTTATAAGTATTTATTAGTAAAATTGTACGAACATTTCTTCCGTAAATAATATATATATATAGCTAACAATTTGTAAAATATTTGCAGATATGAACAACCAAACGTTAATTATTACTACTTTCGATGTATTATTAAACATCTGTGCTGACTGAACTGAAACGTTTATCGTCGCAAATTGCAGCATTTAGTATAGAATAACTACGAATCTTATTGGAAATTGGTTATTACAGCTTTGAGATCCGTGATATTGTAGTGTTCGTAATAAACTACGCTTTATAAATTTCGAATAATCGAGCACACATAGAGGTGTTTCCAGGAATTCAACAACATTTTCAGAAGGTATGTTGCATGGTTTAGTAACAAAATATATATATAATAACGATTCCTATGGTTGGTTACACATTTTGCTATATTTTAGCTTAGAAATCTCAAGCTTTACGGCCTTTTTGCTTAAAATATTTTCATTCTGTGTGTTTTATTCTTTGTAAGACACTCAGGTTTAAGTTTGTAGTTAATTATATCATATAAGTATGATATTATAATATTATATTATAATATAGAGGAATTGGACTATACAATTTATTTCTGTGGCCCGGCTTGGCCAGGTGGTTAGAAAGCTCGACTCGCAATCTGAGGGTCGCGGGTTCGAATCCCCGTCACACCAAACATGCTCGCTCTTTTAGGCGTGGGGGCGTTATAATGTGACGGTCAATCCCACTATTCGTTAGTAAAAGAGTAGCCCAA
>NW_013672904.1:26962-31094 GCF_000517525.1 Limulus polyphemus | reverse complement strand
ATATATATATATATATATATACATTTATATATATATATCGTACGGTGTAATTAGAGACGTTCAATTACTCACCATAGTGAAGTTGGTACGAAAATGTGGTGTTAATGGCTATGAATAACATAGAATAAACCAGCAGTCAGAAACAATGGTAAAATAATATACTCTAATTTGATGGTAATATGCCCCAAAGATATAACTTCATTTCATATAGTCTTCTGTGAAAGGAACATTGTGCACACAGGGATATTAGTTTGTGGCAAATCTCGGTGTTTCTCGGGAGATTTGATCTCCCTGAACTTCGAGGATTAAGTTCGTATAGACATCCTATTACATATCATGTTAATTAGGTATCATACATGTATGGCTGGTATTAGGAACGACGTTCAGGGGTAATGTGAATAAGATTCTGTAGTCATGTTACATCTGTTTTCGCCTTTCCCTTCTAACGCCACACGAACAATATGTATTTGATGCAACTGATCAAATCTGGGATTCTGCTGGGCATAACTCAACTGAAAGCTGACTCAGCGGAATTACTGTAGGTTCAATCGAACGCAAGAAAGATGCCACAGAGTTAATGGGTTTTTCAAATGGGTATATTTTAATACGCAGTCAATACAGAGATTTTGCATTTTTTCTCACAATAGACGCTCTCATCTATTGTCATATTGAAAACCGATAATCTGAAATGTCTGTATTAGTTAGCACACATTGTTTCTCAAATAAAGATAACGAATTGGTGGTATTTATTCTTGTGTTCATGGTGACATTACAAAAACCTTTGCACTACTGTTCTTACAATGTGCTGCTACATGAGATTAACAAGTATTTGTACTTCTTTTCCTATAAGGTGCTGCTACATGAGATTAACAAGTATTTGTACTACTGCTGTTCGTACAAGGTGCTGTCACATGAGATTAACAAGTACTTGTACTACTTTTCCTATAAGGTGCTGCTACATGAGATTAACAAGTATTTGTACTACTGCTGTTCGTACAAGGTGCTGCTACATGACATTAACAAGTATTTGTACTACTGCTATTACTACAAGGTGCTGCTAAATGACATTAACAAGTATTTCTACTACTGCCGTTCCTACAAGGTGCTGCTACACGACATTAACAAGTATTTCTACTACTGCTGTTCCTATAAGGTGCTGCTAAATGACATTAACAAGTATTTCTACTACTGCCGTTCCTACAAGGTGCTGCTACATGACATTAACAAGTATTTCTACTACTGCTGTTTCTATAAGGTGCTGCTACATGACATTAACAAGATACATAAGTAATGATATTTGTTCAAGTAGCTACTAGCATGAAACACAATACAGACAATAACTGTAGTTTTTAAGAACATCACTTTTTTTTTCTAGCCCAATACACAATTTCGTTTTGGTGTCAGTAGTAGTGAGCCAGGAGTCAGAGAGTTATGCTTCATCAGATGTATTGTAGTGATTGCCCAATTTTGATGTTGTGTCTCATTTAACATTTTTGAAATAAAGGATTTCAAGACTGTGCCTTATAAATCATCACATAGATCCTACGTAACAATTATTGTAGTAACATTTTGTCACCGGTAGAAGGACGGTTAAACTAATTAATATACATATTGCTAATAAATCACTCACAGAGTAAAATGTCACGCTTATTTCTTTTGTTGAAATTAGCGCAAAGCTACTATCAGGGCTCTCTGCGCTAAGAGTCCCTAACTCTTATGTTATAAAATAGAGGAAAAGTAGCTCGTCAACACCACCCACCGCCAACTCTGGCGCTACTCTTTTAACAAAAAAAAATTCACATGATAACGCCCATACGGCTGAAAGAGAGAGTAGATTCAGTGACAGTTGTGGAACCCGCCACAGGTGGCGAGTTGAGCGCTCTAGCCACCAGGCCATGCTAATTAAAAACTTCAAGTGAAGACTGTCGAATGTACTAAATGGAAATATTTTTTGAAGGTTAAAATTTTCCAGATAAAAAAACAAATTTGGACAACGTGTTCCACGTTTGAGAAAAAAAAATTAATCAGAATTTTTCTTTTGCATTCTGATATGAAATTACTTATTTTGGGGGAAAGATTAAAGAACTTTGATCGGATAACACTTTTTATGTGGGTGAAAGCTTGTTAAAAATTATATAAAACTACCGACCACGTAGGATTATATATAATTGTATATATATATAATGAATTAAGTTCAACAGCTGAAATTGGCATGTGAAGATTTTAATATCACGCTATATTACTTTACATTTTTTGGACTTGTAATAGCTTCATTACTAATAAATAGAAAATTTAAATTTAACAGATTGTTGACTTTTTTGTAATTATTATTTTATATTTCATATACGTGTGACATTTTTCTTTATCATTTTCACGTATGACATACACCTAAAAGATCTTGTAAAATACATTACTTTTCATCTCCTGTAAGAAATTACATTTGGAATGGTTGGATTCAATATTGATTCGAATATTTGTTTTCAGTGTTAGACGAGCATAAGCAAGCGTTATCAATACACAATAATAAAGTATTACAAACTTGGATTCTAACGAAATCTAGTGTCAAAAGCTGAGGAAGGACGAAGATTGGTTGTTAGCTCTAGTGTCAAAAACTGGGGAAGGACGAAGATTGGTTGTTAGCTCTAGTGTCAAAAGCTGGGGAAGGACGAAGATTGGTTGTTAGCGTGCCCTGACAGCGAATATGAGGGTTCAAGGTTCGCGTTCTGTTGGCTCAGACATTATCTCCTTAATTTGGGGTATTGGGTGAGCTATAAATAATCAAGTCAAGTCCCACTATTCGTTCAGAGAGGATTATCCCAATAGTTGTCCGAGCGTGCTTTTTACCAGTTCCATTCTCTCTAGCCTATCAGTTAATAATTACGAACGGAGATGCTCAGATAATCCTTGTGTAGGTTTGCGTGAAAGTTGAAGAATCAAACAACAATCAAAAGTTTTTTTTATATCATATTTTATGTGAAACAAGAGTTAAAGTGATTAACACTTCGTTCTATGTTACTTAAGAAGTGTTTATGTGTCGGTGGGGAAAAAACTTTTAATCACAAAAGACCGCAAATGTTTATATATACACATTGGGCAAGTTTCAAACCAGTAACGGTGAAAAGTGCAAGATGTCATAAGTTATGTAGTTCAGTTATTTCCAGCTATGGAAAGTATCAATATATATAAAGATAAGTGACTGATCCGAAATTTGGATTAATTATTTGATAAGTCGCAACATAATTCTGGTAATTTTTCTACTTCCAGTTATTGTTTTGTGAGTTATTCAGACGTAAAAATATCCGAAGATAAGAAAGAAAATGTAGATTATATAAACGAAGAAAAATCGTTTATTGAACATTTTCTATCTCTCATAAAATATTAGTATAATAGAAACATGTGACAGTTAACACAAACATATCGCTTATAATAGCAAAGTTAACACAAACATATCGCTTATAATAGCAAAGTTAACACAAACATATCGCTTATAATAGTAACTCAGAATTTCATTCCTTTTCCAGCTAAATGTTTTTAAAGACAGATAACTTTTTTTGGTTGGGTAGAAACCGCAATATTTATTCCCCAATCGGAGACTCGAATAACTATTTAACAGCTCGAATATCGTAAGAGCCTTTAACCCCCAGGTTCCAGTTTTTTTTTATGCCATTTACAGCGCTTAGTGTAAAGAGCTGTAAGTATTTAATATTATTTTTTTTTTACATTTTGTGTACGATTTCATCTGATTAAGGACCTGGTAACCAATAAACACACGGATCCCTTAAAAAATTTTGTACGTAAATAGCTTACAAGTAATGTTTATTTTAAGGGTTATGGACCCCATCAGTAACTTCACCTAAAGAGAGCCAAAGGCCACCTGTTTTAACCACTCGCACCACTATACAGTAGTGTATTGTCAGTCAGTCAGTCACAAGACACTGCAATGACATCAGTTACGTCAGTAAAACGTGCGCATGCCATGAATCATGAGAAGAACTATACACTCTGTAGGCTACAACACAGTACGATATAAGAACTTCAAAAGCAAGAAATAAAAATATTTGTTACTCGTGATAAAGGTTTTATTCACTGTTGAAATAGAACACTATATATAACTACAATACGGAGAAACTTG
>NW_013672904.1:22151-26027 GCF_000517525.1 Limulus polyphemus | reverse complement strand
CTATATATAACTACAATACGGAGAAACTTGTAAATAAGGTGATCAAAACTGGTCCGCGATATAGGTTTAAAATTCTAAGCCCTCAAAATTAGCGTTGAAACTGTTGATGTGCGTCTTTTAGAAGATTATTATTCGTGTAAGGAAGTAGCAAGCACCTGATCTTAATCGGGTTAAAGTTCAAAGTTCATATATATATATATACGTCTATATAAATTTGCCATCTCTTCATAGTAATCCAATTTCCTATCCGTATGTTATTTTTTACAGTTGCTATTCCGGCCCAATTGTTTCGCGTGTTTCTAAGATGCTTATCATTAGAGTTTACAAATCTTTAACGAAGAACAGAGAACTTTACGAACAGATATATACAAGTAGAATTACTGCAATGATGAATCATACGCTATGTTTTTATGAAGTGTAATTTACTTGTGTATTAAGGCTTTCTACAAGACGAAAATGGTTGTGAATATAAACAAAATACATAGAGAGAGTAGTGAAAGCAATAGCGTTTGGACGCCTGATAATACAAAACAAAAGCGTTTGGACGCTTCATAATGCAAAACAATAGCGTTTGGGCGCCTGATAATGCAAAATAATAACATTTGGACGCTTGATAACGCAAAGCAACATCGTTTGGACGCCTGATAATGCAAAATAATAGCGTTTGGACGCTTGATAATGTAATATTTAGTTCCTTAGTGCTGCTTGTTTAGTTTTGGTTTTCTTCTCGCTTAAAAAATTATTATGTACGAACTATGAAGTGGGTTCTCCATCAGCAATGTTTTTATGTATTATTTGTTAATAATTATGTTGACTTCTATTTCCTCTATGGCAGGGATTTCTAAACTGGGGGCGTGGATACCTAGGGGGCCACAAGAAAGTGAGTATCTAAAGATTAATTTGGTGTGGGGAAGGAGCCTCAATCGGAATATTTTGGGGGGCCTTGTGATATAAAGTTTGAGAACCTCTACTGTATACAACATAATTTGGTTACAACTTTTTTTAAAGACATATAAATTGAATTATAGTAAACCTTAATTAAATAGGCTAAAACCTTAGTCTTCATTACGATGATATTTTATTGATAAATATTTCGAAGCTGACTTTCTATACTTTTAAAATCAATTTTCATTCTCGGCATAGAGAAGAATTGACATTAAATGTTTTGAAATTTTTCTAGAAATAAAATCTCACATCTGTATTATCTTTCATTGTATGGTGAAAAAATGTATTTAAAAAAAAAGACAAAAAAAAAACGCCTTTATCTTACAGTTGGACGATGAGGTGTACTTAAAATAAAAGCAGTAGCATAGATTTTGTAATTATAATCCAAAGTTCGGTGTACTCCTTGTTCATAATATCTAACGTATATTGAATAAAATATATAGCGTGTATCTTTTTATGGTCTGTTTAGTTTAATACTAGATTAGAACCTAGGTATTCTGTTTTATTGAATTCTGAACTATAACGTTTAGCTGTATGAAATTGAATTCAAAAGCATTTGTCATTTCCGCTTCACCAAAACAACTTAGACCGTCCTTATAATACGATTAAGTGAATTATTAGTGAGAGTCCAACTTTGCTTTTATTACGTAAGTATATTCTTTCTTTTTATTTTGCATCGATATTCTAGGTACACCCTTACATTCTATCTTATTATTATTTTAAATCTGAAATCTGGGTTTCCTTGGTAAATAATTAGTTTGATCTTTACACAATAGACGATTATACACTTTACAATCTTTCACACCTATCTAACGAGGTTTAACAAATCTGGGTTTCCTTGGTAAGTAATTAGTTTGATCTCTACATAATAGACGATTATACACTTTACAATCTTTCACACCTATCTAACGAGGTTTAACAAATCTGGGTTTCCTTGGTAAGTAATTAGTTTGATCTCTACATAATAGACGATTATACACTTTACAATTTTTCACACCTATCTAACAAGGTTTAACAAATCTTAAATGCTCGTTCACGAAATAAATGATAAAACCAAGATTGCTGAAGATATTGATTTGAAGTTCGATTATTTCATAACTTTTGGTAGTTTTGAATATATATCTGTTTTTCTAGTTGTTTACTCTGTTTATAAGGAAACAAAATGAGATTTAAAAACAACAACATATTCTATTGCTTTATTTTTTTTCCAGAACGCTTTATAGTTTTCTGAAATATGTTTTTAGGCTGATGGGCAAGCCTTAAGTATATCATTTTGAAACATTGCACGATATTAAAACTTGCGTGAGAACTAAGTATCACCCTGTGCTTTCTCTCTAAATCACTCGTGCGAGAATGAAATCACTTCTATGAAGTTTGAACTTGATAAGGCAGAGTTGTGCTTCAAGTATTATTGGTCTACGGTTGTCTTTTATATTATTGCCATAAATATATAGCTTTCAGGCATAATACTGAAGTTCAGCATTCTTCCAAGAAACGTACGAAACGTTTTATAATCTTAAATCTTCCTTAAGCCTCCTGATTAAGATAATGCTTAAGTAATTTATCCATTTGTCATCATTATTGTTCGTTCTTACATATAATTCAGTGGAATATAAGTACTTTAACATATACCTCTTTGAAGATAGTATTTCATTCAAAGATAACTAATTACGGTAATGTCATAAGTAGCACCCATGGAAACAATATTTCTGATTAATATCTGTGTTCGTAACAAACAAAAAAAAAAGATTTTAAGCTTTACGCCCTTGGCAACAAATAATCTTAACAATTGTCATTAAATGAACCACTTTAATTTTGACATTATTATATATTTAAGCTTATTTACGAGATTGATATTTTTATTTCATTTCAGAGTTGAGAGTAAAATAAATATTATTTTTTTACATACGTGAAAGCAAACGAAAATTAACAATGGTCACGTGGCTGTCATTACCATAACGATAACTTCACTTTAGTCTCACTTAATAGTTACAAGTATGATTTTCCGATTCGTAATAATTTACAACGTAATTTATGTGTATTTATTTCATAAAGCATACATATTATCTTTGATATTGGAAACAAAACGATTATACATATTTTTTTGCACACACACACACATTTCTTTCTTTCACTCTTTATGGCCAGGTGGTTGACTCGCAATCTGAGGGTCGGGGGTTCGAATCCCCGTCCCACCAAACATGCTCGCCCTTTCAGCCGTGGGGGCGTTATAATGTGACCGTCAATTCCACTATTCGTTGATAAAAGAGTAGCCCATGAGTTGGCGGTGGGTGGTGATGACTAGCTGCTTTTTCCTCTAGTCTTTCACTACTAAATTAGGGACGGCTAGCGCTTATAGCCCTAGTGTAGCTTTGCGCGAAATTCAAAACAAACCAAAACAGTCTCTCGTTATGGCCCGGACATGACGAACTGTGAATCCGAGAGTCCTGTTGTCACAAAATTGCGCCCTAAGGGGGGGGGGCATGTTACGGGAGTGACGGATACATCTCGAAATTCTATCAATCAATATTAGCCCGAGTCGAGATTTGGCGTAGGCACAATGGATCAGATACCTTCTTCCTAGTCTACCAGTTCAATATTAGGGACGACAGTTGGCGTAGGCACAATGGATCAGCTACCTTATTTCTAGTATTTCAGTTCAAAATTAGGGACGACAGTTGGCGTAGGCACAGTGGATCAGCTACCTTCTTCCTAGTGTTTCAGTTCAAAATTAGGGACGACAGTTGGCGTAGGCACAATGGATCAGCTACCTTATTTCTAGTATTTCAGTTCAAAATTAGGGACGACAGTTGGCGTAGGCACAGTGGATCAGCTACCTTCTTCCTAGTGTTTCAGTTCAAAATTAGGGACGACAGTTGACGTAGGCACAATGGATCAGCTACCTTCTTCCTAATATTTCAGTTCAAAATT
>NW_013672904.1:18650-21762 GCF_000517525.1 Limulus polyphemus | reverse complement strand
AAACAAACAAACAACACCCTCTCTCTGTGTTACTATTACACTGCAAACAAACAAACACACCCTCTCTCTGTGTTACTATTACACTGCAAACAAACAAACACACCATCTCTCTGTATGTTAGTATTACACTGTACACAAACAAACACGACCCTCTCTCTGTGTGTTATTATTACACTGGTTTTTCTAAGAAAATGTTACGCTTGAAACACTCTAATTATAATATTTCATTACTGACGTTTTCTAAACTTACTGGAATCCTTGGGATAAAGAAGACAAATGTCTATGTTTGCATATATAAAGAGTTTATGTAGACATTTGCAACTTCCAAATCGTAATGTAAAGACTATTATGTTCTTCAGTATTTATTGTGGATAACTAGGTTAGCTTATATGAAACTAAAATCTTCCCTAAGTACTTGGTGCGTCCCGAGCTCTGACGATGTTTGTTCTTGGTGAGATTTACCCATCCTTCGCAAGGCGATTTATATCAGTTCCCCAAACTTGGCCATTTAAATGTCATGAAATATTCTGTAAGGTTTGAAATCATCTCATAAAACGTCACATTCACTGAATAATTCAGAAAAAAATATTTTATAACAGGTTTGTTTGTTGTTAAACAAAATGAGCTATCTGTGTTGTGCCCACCACTGCGTCGTAAGCCCTCAGACTCCATAGCAGGAGGGCAAAAATAAAATGGCAACTCTCAATATATATATATTACAAAGTTTCTTCCAAAACTGTTTTAACTTTTTCATGAAATATTTGAAACTATGTGTTTTGCTGTGATTTTCAAAATACTTCGATATTAAAATAATATTTTCACGGTGCAGAATAATGTGAAACATGAGAAAACGGGTGTATTTAACACCATTTTACTGTGTTGAAGCTATTAAAGTGCAGAACAGACAGCGTTTATTCAGTCATCAATAATCATTGAAAAAGAAAGTACGGTTTCATGTTCTACCCGTCATCTCAGCTCCTCATGACTTCTTAAATAACCCTATCTCAGGTTATACGAACCTCTTCGAATAATTTAAATCAGCACTTATAGATCCAGCTAGGTCAATGTTATTACCTACTTCGCTAAAGTGTAGACAACCCCCCCCCTCCAAAAAAAAGGCCTATCAATCTTTTCAGTATCGAAATAAAAAAAAACAACGAAAATATACTTGCTCCTGTTGGCTAAATGGCAAGACTGGAGGCTTATAACTCTAAAAAAACCGGGTTTCGATACCTGCGGTGGGAAGACTACAGATAGCCCATTGTTTAGCTTCGTGCTTAGATACAAACGAAACACCCCCCCCCCCCCTGTTGCCATATTGCTAATACGTATTTTATTTTACTTTCGAATTAATGCATTTATTCAAGACAAGATTAAAGGCAGACACATTTTGATTCCTATAAATCTCTGTAATAAATCAAACATGGAAAAGAAAATATATTATACCAAAATCAATCAAATATGCCTACGCAGCATATACGATTAGACATGATCGATTACATTGAATATAGATTTCGAACAACTGTACGTATATATGCATTCGCTTTTTATATATATATATATATATACAGCAGCATTTTACATTCTTAATGAGTAAATGTTATCAAAAAATGCTTTCATGTCTCGTAGCTATAAATTATGGAAAACTAGTAATGTTGGTTATGACAAAAGAGACAACATGTAAGTGAAATGAGAGCATAGAACTAATGGGATTTTGTAATATTTCAATGCATTCGTAATAGTGCGGCTTGTTTCATTGCATCAGAAAACAAAACTGATATTTTTTTTTAAGGCCATAATATAAAATACACTACTACTATAAAATGCGAGATTTGTTTCCGGACAGATTTCGTTATTAAAAATACAATCATAATTGGAAACGAAATAAACTTTATGTATTATTATTATTATTATTATTAAAGTAAATACAGCTTCAGCCCGTTGCTAAGTGCCTTTAACGTTCTTCGTTGGCTTTGAGTTACTTAAGTAAAAAGTCCGGGCATGGCCAGGCGGTTAGGCAATCTGAGGGTCGCGGGTTCGAATACCTGTCACACCAAACATGCTCGACCTTTCAGCCGTGGGGGCGTTATAATGTGACGGTCAATCCCACTATTCGTTGGTAAAAGAGCAACCCAAGAGTTGGCGGTGAGTGGTGATGACTAGTTGCCTTCCATCTAGTCTTACACTGCTAAATTAGGGACGGATAACGCAGATAGCCCTCGTGTATCTTTGCGCGAAATTCAAAAAAACAAACAAATAAACAAACTTAAGCAAAAATAGATATCCTTCCTATTGTAACGCTACGAAATAGTTTGTTAAAGTTATTAAATGCAAACCAAAACACTTTGAAGATAACACTATTTTAATACTGCATATATATTGAAATAACTTCCCACCAATCACTCGTTTTTGTCTGTTTTTATTTTCTTCGCTATTGTGGGGTACTAGATGAGTATGATTACAATTGGATGGTCAATAACGATATGACAAATCTGGGATTTTTGGTCTTTAAGTTCTATCGTTTTATAGAATCGTTAGTTATTTGATGTGTATTGTGATGTATTAGTTCATTCACGTGAGTCTCTCTGATTGAATAACATATTTCACTGATGTGTTGAAACCTGAAACACTCCGTCAAGAATTTATATATAAGTATATAAAACTTCACACTAATACTAATACCAACAGACTTCTCCCTAATACCAATACCATCAGACTTCTCACTGATACCAATATCATCAGACTTCTCACAGATACCAATACCATCAGACTTCTCACTGATACCAATACCATCAGACTTCTCACAGATACCAATACCATCAGACTTCTCACTGATACCAATACCATCAGACTTCTCACTGATACCAATACCAACAGACTTCTCACTGATACCAATACCTCAGACTTCTCACTAATACCAACAGACTTCTCACTGATACCAATAGACTTCTCACTGATACCAATATTATCAGACTTCACACTAATACCAATATCATCAAACTTCTCACTAATACCAATACCAACAGACTTCACACTGATACCAATACCATCAGACTTCTCACTGATACCAATATCATCAAACTTCTCACTGATACCAATACCATCAGACTTC
>NW_013672904.1:16886-17650 GCF_000517525.1 Limulus polyphemus | reverse complement strand
ACACTGATACAAATACCATCAAACTTCACACTAATACAAATACCATCAAACTTCACACTAATACAAATACCATCAAACTTCACACTAATACAAATACCATCAAACTTCACACTAATACCAATACCATCAGACTTTACACTAATACTAATACCTTGAAACTTCTCACTAATACCAATATCATCAAACTTTACACTAATACTAATACCTTGAAACTTCTCACTAATACCAGTATCATAAAACAAGCTTCACATTAATATAAAAGTGTTATATCTATAGACGGACTTTAGCAGAAACAAAATCCTAAACCGTATAAAATAGCCCCACAATTATACACGAAAACGTATTCTATTACTGCGCCAGAAGAATAGTGTAAAAATATTCACGTAAACACTATCATATATAGCTATTATTTTCATATACCTTCCAATCATTCAAACCATGAAATTTGATGTATTGAATTGAAAATGAATCTGGAAACATCCTGACAACATATATTAGTTTAGAAAAATACATAGTTTTACAACCTATGCAATTTATAACTTTTAACAGGAAAGCTTGTATATTTGTAATTAAGCACAAAGTTACACAAAGGACCATCTGTGCTCTGTCCACTACGAATATCAAAACCCGGTTTCTAGCAGTATAAGTCCGCAGATATATTTATTGCTATAAAACCAGTAAGTAATAAATGTTGATGAACTTATATGAACAATACAGACATAATATGCAAATGGTTTGATAATTTGCCTTTAATAACACTTTAT
>NW_013672904.1:0-16244 GCF_000517525.1 Limulus polyphemus | reverse complement strand
GTTTATACATTCATGAATAAGTAAAAATATTAGTCCTAAATGCAAGCTATGAAGAATACTGCTGACCCTGATAATATTACACAAACGTTGGAATAAACAATATATTATTTATTCATTTATATAATTATTGCATAGTTTATACATTCATGAATAAGTAAAAATATTAGTCCTAAATGCAAGCTATGAAGAATACTGCTGACCCTGATAATATTACACAAACGTTGGAATAAACAATATATTATTTATTCATTTATATAATTATTGCATAGTTTATACATTCATGAATAAGTAAAAATATTAGTCCTAAATGCAAGCTATGAAGAATACTGCTGACCCTGATAATATTACACAAACGTTGGAATAAACAAGCTATCATTTATTCATTTATATAATTATTGCATACTTTATACATTCATTAATAAGTAAAAATATTAGTCCTAAATGCAAGATATGTAGAATACTGCTGACCCTGAAAATATTACACAAACGTTGGAATAAACAATATATTATTTATTCATTTACATAATTACTGCATAATTTATACATTCATGAATAAGTAAAAATATTAGTCCTAAATGCAAGCTATGTAGAATACTGCTGACCCTGAAAATATTACACAAACGTTGGAATAAACAAGCTATTATTTATTCATTTATAAAATTATTTCATATTTTATACATTTCTGAATAAGTAAAAATATTAGTCCTAAATGCAAGCCTTCTCACACGTTTGTTTCTAAGCCTATCGTATATTTCTATTTATAATAACAAATTATCTCATCAATACCTTTAAATTTGCGTAGAGCATCGAATAATTTTATTTTCAGATTTTTAGATTTTAGTATTTTTCTTTCATACAACATTTGGATTAGGTCAGCTCACCCCTGGTTTCAAGTTAGGGGTTTAATATCAAGGATAAAAAATAACTTAAGAATGTCGGTAATAATTCTATAGAAACTAAGAAAAGGGCAAGAAGTGGGATACTTTTTATTTTTACTTATGCAACATGAAATTATAGTAAAAATATTTCTCAGGTTGCATTTATTATACAAGAAATAAGCTTCAGTTTCCTTATTGTATTTGTGAATTCTCGCTTTATTTCTATATGTCAAAAGAGCTTCAGTGTTGCATAAGGTTTTGATAACTAAATCGTTATAACAGGTGTAAGAGTCAGTAAAATAACTATGTTATCCCTTTTTTTATTTCAAATTGTTTACCAGAAAAAACCAGTACATTTTGAACTAACTATTTTATATCCACATTGTAGCTGATTTATTATAAAACTGTTTGGGATAATTCTTGAACTTCAAGAACTTATTTGATATAGAAAAGCTAATTTCTAGTATTATTAAAATGTTTAAAAGATTCGCAGATAGAAGAATTACATCATAAGTACAATCTTCAAACCAGTTATTCGTATACATAGAATTATGAATGCATAAATTATCACGACAATTACGTTTGGAATATAACAAAAACATATCGTTGTAACTATTTACCATTCCATTATACAGTGCACTAGAACGTGGTATTTTAGATAAGATATTAAGCGTGAGTTCGTTTTGCGAATTTATTTTCTGCGGTACAGCAAAAAGGAAATCGTTTCAGAATTATCTTTGCTACGAATAAAATCATTTACTGATTGAACACTTACTTATATTAACTGTTATTCCGGGGGAAAAAAAACTACGTTATTTACATGAGATCATAATACGTTATGCGTGGACAGTTAGTGTTTATTAGTAGAAGCTGATAAAGTAAATATTTATTGAATTATTCAACGGCATCAAACACGTATAACACTGACTTTTGTCCATAGTCTGCATGTATAAAAAACGTTGTATCTGTGGCCCTTAATTAAAGTGTTATATTCATATAATAATTAAACAGTACAGTTGAAGATTAATCCATATGCATGTCATCAAACTCACAGAGATGGTTGTAAAAAAAAGAAGTCGGAATAGCGAAACATGGACAATTATTTCAAGCTGTATTTTTTTAAACCTAAAAAATGGTATTTGTAGCTATTTCTAAATAATGTTTAGTAATAAAATATGTATCATTACATTTCCGTTGTTTGAATTCAGCTTGTTTGTTTGAAGTTAAACATAAAGATACACAATGGGCTATCTGTGCTCTGCCCACCACGAATATCGAAACCCGGTTTCTAACATTGCAAGTCCGCAGACATACGATGTGCGACTGGAGGAGGGGGGAGGGGAGGCCGTTTCAATTAAGATATTTATATATTGAAGTAAACGTCGCGTGCGAAATCACGAAAAAATATTATCTGGGAAATTCTAATATCCCAACCATTTAAAATACTTTTCGTTTTCAGTACTGATACATTGTATTGAACGTAAATGTCCACGCCTATCCTAGCAACTATTTCCACGTGTGGTATATTGTATGTTAAATCTAAGTAATTAGAAGGAAAAGAAAACTGGATATTCACAGGTGGTCAATATAGAATTCATTGGACTTATATGAATACGTTGTATTGCGGATAAGAAATTCAGGGTTTAACAAATTGATATAAACCCCTCGGAATATTAGTCCTTACACTTTCTAGAGATTTAAAATATTAAAGATAATTAGAACATGTTATACATACAAGTTTAAGCTTTATTGTGTGGAAATATAAAATCAATTCAGTGAAAGTTCTCACGCAAAACGAGTTTTTTCTAGTTGTATCAACGTCCTTTAAATATAGAATATTAAAACCATTATAATAGAGAGGATAATTTTCAAATTATCTCGTTGTCAGAGTTTAAAATAATCAATATGCGCAAAACCAGAAGGCCATGATAGTCAGTTTGCACACAAAAAAAACAATTCTAAAGATTTATTAAAAACTAGTCTATCTGGTTTATATATATACCTTCTTTACAGAATTAAAACTAATTTCCGAAAATACGCGCGTGGTTGAAACGGAAATAAATAAAAACAAACACACTGGACTACTACTCTCTACAACGAATTGAAATGGAAGACTGTTTGTTCTCTAAAGATGAAAAATAACCAAGATAATCCAGCCAAAACTTTCTAGTTGTGACTAAAGCTCGAGCGGATTCAATCAATCAGAGTACCCAACCCAAGGGTATGGATAAACCTAACGAACTTCAGTGCTATTGCCACTGATAACAAACCACCTGGATCAACAAAACGACATGCTGCTCAACGTATTGGGCAACTAATGAAGTAAATCCCACATTCGGATGAGGAGAAAATCAATACACGTTTGATTACATCAGTTACTTAAACTAACAAGACGCGGACAAACGCTTACATAACACATTGTTCTTTTAGTGCATCCGATGAAAAAAGTAAATTAATTTTTATACCAGTCGCCGATAAAACAATTAAAACAATGTGTCGTAATGTACTTAATCAATTATCTACTTCATGGGCTCCTTAAATGTACATTTCATAAAATTTGAAAGGCGGATGGTGCTTTGGTTCCATAATTGTACGCCCGTGAACACTCATTGATACGTTAATCTCTAATGTATATACGTGTCTAGTTTCGTTCATTGAACATCCATAAACACTCGCTGATACAATAATCTCTAATACATATATATAGTTTCACACATTGAAGATCCACAAACACTTCTTTATACAATAATCTCTAATATATATATATATAGTTTCACACATTGAACATCCACAAACATTCTTTATACAATAATCTCTGATATATATATATATACGTATCACCATAAAATATTTCAGATTATATAATCTGGATTGGATGTTCTATCCTGTTATATAAATCGTCTTTCCGTAAACCCTTAGAGCTTAGATAATCTTGATTCATACATGGTACCTCCATGAACACTCCCACGTACAAGAATATCTAATCTGTTTTCATACACTGCGCACTAGAAACACGTTTAGTTAATATTAATAATAATTAATTTCCTACCAGAGTAAACTACGTACTTAGATCAAAAATAAACCAAATAATGAGTATACTAGTCAAGTATATTGTTGTAAGTTTTCTATTTTTTTTTTTACTTATAAAGATTAGAATGCGTTATTTTATCACCTGGGTATCTTAGTTGTTAACTGTTTTTTTTGTCCCGAAGCCAAATAATATCTAATGTGGTTCTGCCAGCAAAACAAATAATGTAAAACAATCTATATAATAAAAGTAGGCCATATTAAAGAGTTTAATTAATACTGTTAATGAAGGTAGTTGTTTGTTATTAAGCACAAAGCTACAGAAGGGGCTATCTGTGCTCTGCCCACCACGGGTATCGAAACCCGGTATCTAGGAGTATGAATCCGCAGACATACCACTGTGCCACTGAGGGGCATTAATGAAGGTAACATTAAAGAAATAATAAAGCATAACTTACTTACGGAACACATAACCACTAACTGTTATCTTCGATAATGTCTTGTATACCATAATAAATAACTATGGAAACATACAAACGATACACATAGAAGAGTAAGAAACAATGGATGATGATAACTAAGTGGTGTATTTATTAACTTACGGAACACATAACCACTAACTGTTATCTTCGATAATGTCTTGTATACCATAATAAATAACTATGGAAACATACAAACGATACACATAGAAGAGTAAGAAACAATGGATGATGATAACTAAGTGGTGTATTTATTAATGTTGCGGAATATTATCACAAGAATATACAGAATAACAATGGATATGTTGTACAATGCTTGAGAATTTTGTATATGAATCCTTCGTTTATCTCAGAATATTACACTTTTTTTTAAAATATGTCATACAGTTTATCACTGTACGATAGTCGAACGTTGCTCTAAATGTCCTGTATTACTCCCACATTTCAACCAAATTTTTAGAGCTCGTATATCCTCACGGACGCTCAGATCAGAGCAGGCCAAACCATGGTTGTGTTTGTGCCGTCGGCCTTTTCACTGTCGTTACATTGTTTCATAACATTTACTGTGTGCCTGACATCATAATCTTGGTGGAAGATGAATCACTGCCTGAGCATTCATATTTCTGACAGAAGAGCATAATGGATCAGAATATTTCTAACATTTACTCTGAGCCTGACATCATAGTCTTGGTGGAAGATGAATCACTGCCTGAGCATTCATATTCCTGACAGAATAGCAAGATGGATCTGAATATTTCTGTACTGTCAGCAGTCAGATTGCATGAATTATGTTTAGATCTCCTACATCGTTGACTAAGACGCAGCCCCAAACTTCTGTTGATCCCTATATGTCCCAAACTTCTGTTGATTCCCCTACCTTGCCCCAAACTTCTATTGATTCCCCTACCTTGCCCCAAACTTCTATTGATTCCCCTACCTTGCCCCTAACTTCTGTTAATCCCCTACCTTGCCACAAACTTCTGTTAATCTCGTACATTGCCCCAAACTTCTGTTAAAACTCTACCTTGCCCCAAACTTCTGTTAAACCCTTACTATGCTTTCCAGTATATACTGTTCTCCTCTACATCGTCGAACAAACTGTAATTTGCTGTTGCTGAATGATTCAAATTTAGATTCTCTTCGAAGAATACGCATCTCCACCTTTCTCTATTCCATTGTTTGTCGTCAATTGCCTTTTCAACTTTTTCTCAGTAGCCGTTTTCAAACATCTACATTTCCATTAAGACCACTTTGTGCCGATTTATATTTTGCTATTCTCAGGTAATGTTTACACGTGTTTTGACATCAAGGTCGTTACAGCAAGATCTGTAACTGCCGTTGTTTATCTCTTAAAGAGATACTTTAAATCATTTCTCGAGAGTTTCGGTTTTTCTCTTCATACCCTAACTGAGTCTTGCATACAGCTCTTAACTGAAATATGGAGCAAATTTAACCAGCCAAAACTTTGAGTTTTTCACGTTTGTTTTTACGCCATTTCAGGTGGGGTAGCCACGTTTATTTTACGGCATTTCAGGTGGGGTAGCCACGCCTGGATACACTCTTACTAATGTGGACCATTATGACTACCTGTACTTTCACGTGTATATTTCACGTGGGTGAGTACTTTCTGGTTGGTTGGATGACAATAATCACAGTGTAAAATATCAATATGTGAACGCACTCTGTTGAAAATGGGATGGAATTCCTATAGTGTTTCCCTTTTAAACCAATAATAACACGCCCTTCACAACCCATCAGAATACTATAAAGACCAACAACACCATAAACACACTGACCTGCAAACGAAACGCAGAAGACTTTCGAAACGTCGTCCTCTACACTTGCGTTTCTACAACAGGCAGTTGCCGTCCATTCAACTAAATTTATTTTTCCCTCATTGTTTTTATAATTAATTCCAAAGCTTTAAACATATATAAATATACATTACTTACATGCAACATTTACATTTGCCCTATTTCTTCCATTTTCGTTTCGAAACTGTACAGTCAACAATATTAGTAAGAAGATGAATTAAGGCATTCTACAACTCGTTTCAGTTTCAATCAGACATTGCGTGGCTACATTTTAATTAGCAATTTGTTTCTTTTTATAAGCAACACAATATTTTCTGATAATCTCGTGTATGATGTGAAAATAGTTTACCTATATTTATCTACAATCGTTCAAACGTTTTATTTCATGTAAAGATTTCATTTCACTTAGGCTTATAAGATGAATAATTATATAACGGAGTCCTCTTTCGTTGAGATTCTTGGAATATACGTTATTTAGCTTCCAGTGATAAATCTGGAGTAATGAATTACTTGAGTATTTAATCAGTTGTCCATTTGCTCAGAGCTTATAGTACACTGTCTTATTCTACAGGCAGAAATTAAGCAGCGCAATACATCTCTAACGGTCATTGTTAGCAACTGATTTACGATACATTTGCAGAATTATAGAACATGAAAGTTAATATATAAAACGTAAGTAAAACAGCACAGCAAATATTAAGAAGATTATCTCAAATATATTTTGTTTCATCTATGTTTGATGATGCAAATCTTTACGTATAACTGTAACAATTGTTATAGTTTACCAAATACTGAATGGGGAGAACTTAATGCTTGAATGAATTGGTTAGCACTTCTTAACTTTGCCGATGTTGATAAACAACGAGATCAGATTGATGAATTTTATTGCAGTTTATACTATAAAAATCTGTAAATGGAATCTGATATCCTATTTGAAAATACGCGAATCTCTCACTTGTAGATAAATAAGGATTTATAAGTATTTGAAAATACACAAAGATCATACCTACAGATAAATAAGTATTTACACAAATTTCATTGTACACAAGTCTCTTATAGAGAAACAAATATTTATAAACATTTGTGAAAGAACACTTAAAGCATACTTATTACTGTCCAATAGTAATAACTCCATTGTCTAATTATGTTTTTAGTGTGCTACTATGTCCAAAACATTAAATAAATATAGAAACAAATATCTAGAAACATTTGTGAAAGAACACTTAAAGTGTACTGATTATTGTCCAATAGTAATAACTCCATTTACTAATAATGTTTTTAGTGTGCTACCATGTCCAAAACATTAAATAAATATAGAAACAAATATCTAGAAACATTTGTGAAAGAACACTTAAAGTATACTGATTATTGTCTAATAGTAATAACTCCATTTACTAATAATGTTTTTAATGTGCTACCATGTCCAAAACATTAAACAAATATAAGAATCGTAGCATATTCTTACTTCTTTCGAAGCTCATGTCTAAAAATAATAAATGTTCCTTTTCGTGGCAACTGTGTTGCTACAGTAAATCTGGGTGGCTGATGGTGTAATCAGGTTGTCTAACTGTAATAAACCTTTGATGGTTGGTAGTGCATCAGGCTGTTACACTGTTTCTCACACCAAATACGTGATGATTGATAATTAAAAAAGACCGTTTCATTTTTGTAACCCTGTGGTAGTTAATAGTTCATTACCTTGTCTTGCTACACCAAACATATGATGGTTGATAATTAAATCAGGCTGTTTCACTTTTCTAAACCTGTGGTGGCTAATAGTTCATTACCTTGTCTTGCTACACCAAACATATGATGGTTGATAATTAAATCAGACTGTTTCATTTGTGTAAGCCTGTGATAGTTAATAGTAGTTTAGCCTGTCTTGCTACACCAAACATATGATGGTTGATAATTAAATCAAACTGTTTCATTTGTGTAAGCCTGTGATAGTTAATAGTAGTTTAGCCTGTCTTGCTACATCAAACATATGATGGTTGATAATTAAATCAGGCTGTTTCACTTTTCTAAACCTGTGGTAGTTAATAGTTCATTAGCTTGTCTTGCTACACCAAACATCTGGTGGTTGATAATTAAATCAGGACTGTTTCACTTTTCTAAACCTGTGGTAGTTAATAGTTCATTAGCTTGTCTTGCAACACCAAACATCTGGTGGTTGATAATTAAATCAGACTGTTTCACTTTTCTATGTCCGTGGAGGCTAATAGTGCTTTAGCCTGCCTTGCTACACCAAACATCTGGTGGTTGATAATTAAATCAGACTGTTTCACTTTTCTATGTCCGTGGAGGCTAATAGTGCTTTAGCCTGCCTTGCTTCAACAAACAAGTTTGATTGAAATGTACTGAAATGTTTTTTTGTATTTTCTTTAAACCATTTTACACAACGACAGAAGAAAATAAAGATAACAGTTTTATGCACTTAATATACAATAACAAAATTATTATATTCACCTTAATTTGTAATAACATGAACAGAGACATCGCAACTATGAAAACCCAAACTTATTAAAGCACGTCAGCTAGCTAGTTTAATTTGCAAAGTATGTAAGCAAGATTCCTCTATTCAGCAAACGTGGCATTCCTTATGGTCAAAAGTAACAATAAAGCGTGTTCTGTCTGGTCACGAAAAGACTTGACAGACATGAACACACAACTTCGTAAAAAAAAAAAACATTATGTGATAGGCTATAATTCACTGTATGTTCTACCAATGTAATACGATTAAGTAGTAGCATAGAATTCAGCAGTTTAATAAATAATGCATTCTGTACATTATTTTATACTTTCGCAATTAATTCAGAAATAATTGACTTTGCGTGTTAGATTTGTACATGCAAGTGACGCAGAATACAGGATCGTGTTTTTGAAGATAGGATCTGTATATACAGATATTGCTATCATATTACTATTTGTAACAATGAATTCTTGTGTCTTGAAAAATTGTAATGCATTATACATTTTATAGAAATGTCATAATTTTGTTAAGTATATCTCATAAAACACATCCTATCAAAAGTCTCTTAGGCTACTATGAAGTTAAAAGTCACAATGTGTCTGCATTTTAAAAGTCCTTTATAAAATGTTATTGCAATCTGCACATAGGACTGAATTTCTGTTAAAAGAATTCACCTAGCCAAGTATCATAATTTTAAATAACTACTTCATTAAAAGAGAACGAAATATTGCTGAGAAATGAATACTGAAGGTTAAGAAACTACCTTCAAAGTGAACGAAATATTGTTGAGAAATGAATACCAAAGGATAAGAAACTATTACAAAGTGAACGAAATATTGTTGAGAAATGAATACTGAAGGCTAAGAAACTATTACAAAGTGAACGAAATATTGTTGAGAAATGAATACTGAAGGGTAAAAAACTATTACAAAGTGAACGAAATATTGTTGAGAAATGAATACTGAAGGCAAAGAAACTATTACAAAGTGAACGAAATATTGTTGAGAAATGAATACTGAAGGCTAAGAAACTATTACAAAATGAACGAAATATTACTGAGACATAGATATTGAATGTTTAGAATTAATACGAAATAGCTTACTTGTACATACACCAATACGTTAGTTAATTCCCTTTGAATAATAACTTCAATAAGTTTATTAACGTATACGTTTAATTTTTATTATCCGAAATCATGGTGTACCAACAAATATAACATTTATATATAAAAGGTATCCGAAATATCCGAATCGATTGTTTTCAGAAAATCCTGCAATTTTTGTTCGGGGATTTCAACCGTGTTCTTACATTTTTTTTCTTATTCAGTTTATTTTCAGGCCCCTCACACGACTTAGAGCCATGAATATATATTTATAAAGTAACGTTCAATTTGTAATCTACGTTATCTATCTTGTAGGGTGTATCACCGAATTGTCTTGAGATAAATAACTTCTGCAACCATATAACTTCTACTTATAATATAACCACTTAAATGGGGAAAGCAAATACAAGATGTTGCCTTAGCAAACAAATATATTGATCACGATTTGGCTTTTTTTTTTTTATCCAGCAATTGTCTTGTGACTGAAAATAAGTGACTAAGGAACGAGGACGATTGTAATATTTTACTCTTTCAGTAGGAATTTAAGTTATTGTATATAACATATTAATTTACACTGGACTGAAGTTACTATGGGAACAGTCAACACATTTCATGCGTCGTGCTTGCGAAATACTTTGATTCTTTTTTTCCAGAAGACAAAATGAAAATTTTCTATCATATTTAATATTTGTGACCGAAAGCAAATTTTTACAGTCATAACAGCAGGTGGTTAAGAATTTCCAGCTTAACGTTTTCTGTTATTCTAAATACCTAATATTTTTAACACAAGATTACGTACATCCAAACACACTGTTTTCTTCTGAAAACGTCAGATTAAAATGTATATTAAGATTTACGTTATATATATATATATATATATATATAAATTCATATAATCTGCTTTTTTTCTCAAAATATTCGTGAATTCAGCATATATATAAGTAATGACGTAATATAACTTACAAAATTAATATTTTTATTACTTCTGAGCAAATAAACACTTGTCTACATCATCTTCTCTCGGTAAGTTTACACGTTACACCGTGTTTATTTGCCATTATTCTACACCTATTTACCACTAACATTGAAAACGAACACAAGAAACGTCGCGTTACACTCGTCTCGAGAAGAAAAAAATATGTAAAGATACTTACTTTTTTCGGAGATGCCTCTGAAAAGTTCTTCTGTGATTTCTCTACAAAGCACACAGAGAGTCCAGGTTAAAAGGGTGAAGAATGCGATGTTTGGTTTTAATATTCCAAGAACTCTAGCCATTCTGAACCAAACGTTTCTAGTTTAACATGCTGGGCAACTAAAAAAAAACAACAAAAAGTAATAGTTTATTTAAATTTTTCTACCATATAAATACAAATATTTATATGTACTATATACACTGCTGTATGTGCCTTTATTTACTGTATCCTAGATAAAGAGTTTATCGTTAAAATATTTAGACAATGTTGCTGGTCAGAGCTCCTCCTGTCCTATTTTATACGCGTCCGCCTGCGACAACCTTATCGTTCACTGGCAAGACTTGGAACTCTGAGCATGTTGAAAAGTGATCGATTTATATACAGGGGGTGAGCGGAACGGTTTAATACGTGTTTTTTATTTAACTCAATGAAATTTCACTGATGATTTTTGGTGTAAACGCTCGGCGCGTGCATGCAGAAATGACAAAGTCTGAGTGAGTAATGAGTAATTAAATGGGATAAAAATACTAATTTAGTCAGTCTTTAGGCATAAAAATCATAAGTATGGAAGTACTTACAGTAGGAATGTGGCGGATACACAATACGTGCAATAACATATACGCCTTTAACAACCGAATAATAAATTTCCAACAGTAGTTGAGAGACACCATTAGGTAATAAACAAACCACATACAAGTCATGCAACCAGTTGAGAAGCCCCCAGTGGTACAGCGGTATGTCTGCAGATTTACAACGCTAGAAACCGGGTTTCGATACCTGTGGTGGGCAGAGCACAGATAGCCCATTATGTAGCTTTGTGCTTAATTTCAAACAAACAAACAAAACAAACCAGTTGAGAAAGTAAACAGAGAAGATACAAAACATTCACAAAACAACAAATTTCTCAATCTCATTGACTGACATTGTTGAACGCTTTTAGCTGTGCGACAAACAGACTTACCATAGTGATAAGTACACCGAATAGAACAATAGCTCAGGTACCACGTGCTAGTGGTAGCATGAAGTAGTTAATAAAATTAATTAACTAATTTATCAACCCTTAGTATGTGCACACAACCACAACTCACACTGCATCACCCAAATTACATTGCACATTATAGTGTGTGTGTGTGCTATCACATGTACAGCACACATGCACACTCACAATGTGTACACACAACATAAGTGAAGAGAATGCACATAACACAAACACACGCATACACTATTATTTATACATACCATAATATTACAGCGCACACCCACACTGATGATATACATGAAAGATATCAACACAAATGAATGAATGATGGATAAGATCACGCCACCTTGTATGAAAAAGGTGCATGAACAAATGGAAAAATACTTTAAAAAAATTTAAAGTGTAGGAATGGGTGCACCAAAAAGTGAGGAAACAAGGTAAGAATGGGCATGATGTAATAGAACTTCCTTTGTATAACCTCACAACGGTACGTGTCCAACATCCTGTTCATGCCTACTTCGTTTATTTTTTCTATACTGTATACAATAAGCCAGGTGGACTAAGTTTATCAAATTTAGTTATGCTTATCATACAATGACTTGAGGTTTCTGTGAATCGAATAATTGGAGGCAATACACGTACTATAAAGTCTGTTTAGACGACACCAGGAGAATCAGATATTCGTGTGGACCCATAACTTGTATACATTTTTTCTTTACAACTTATCCCTTCTTTTGCAATTGCATGAGAAGAAAACAGGATATTCGTACATTAGCTACATAGGTGGATTAATATACAAAGATAAAAAATCTTAAGAGGTTTCTGTGTATCGACGTCGTGGATTCGTTATTGTTTATACATACATACTTTTGGACATACTTTTCATGGAAGTCATTAAAGTTACAACAAATTTCCAGTTGCTAAATAAATCACAACATTTAATCTTTACTATAAGTTTAAACTCTTTGGTACAAGTTATTAGATATGTGCAATGAAGACCAATCACAAAGTTATTATTGTTTCAGAAGTTAGAAAGTAAAACTGGAGAAAAAAAATATAATTGAATTATTTATAATTAAGGACATAATTTTGTATGTACCCATAAGTTGTATTATATCATGAACACGGAAAAAC
This sequence comes from Limulus polyphemus, assembly GCF_000517525.1. Classification (NCBI taxonomy): domain Eukaryota; kingdom Metazoa; phylum Arthropoda; class Merostomata; order Xiphosura; family Limulidae; genus Limulus; species Limulus polyphemus. Next base: position 3,165 of record NW_013672904.1, on the reverse strand, counting down.
GAAGTAGGTATGGACTGGATGTTAGACACGCTCCCTTGTGAGGTTGTACAGTAGAAAGTCTATTATACCATGCCCATTCCTACCTTGTTTTCTCACTTTTTGGTGCCCTCATTCCTACACTTTAAATTACTATTTTAACATATTTTTCCACTTGTTATTATTTACTTGTTAAAGAGTTAAGATAGATAGCAGATCAGCAGTACACTAAGAGAATGGTTGCATACAACATAACATTAAATGTAACTGCAAAATTACAAAATATGCATAAACTAACGAGTTTACTAAGTGTGCCTTTTCACATTATTGAATAATTTGATAGCATGTACGTATTTATAGGTGTCACATCTCTGTATAATATGTACGTATTTATAAGTGCTACATATGTGATACATGTACGTATTTCTGGGGGTCACATCTCTGTATAATATGCATGTATTTATAGGTATCACATCTCTGTATAATATGTACGTAATTATAGGTGCTACATCTCTGTACAAACTGAACAAAGGAAGAATATGCTAAGGCAACATTCAAGTAGTAATAAACAACTTATAGAATCCTAAACTTAATTACCATTTCATTGCATTCTCCACTAAAATTGTAAACCCAGTTTGTATAAATAACTATCCAAAAAATAAAAAACAATTTAAAAAAGCAAAAACTCATAATTATATTCAGGTATGATGGTACCCTTCTAAAAGTGGATCTGAACTAGTGGCATAAGATTTGCAGTAGTATGTATAGAAATAAACATAATTATATTCAGATATGATGGTGCTATTCTAAAAGTGGATATGTACTAGTGGCATAACATTTGCAGTGGTATGTATACAAATAAACAATAATTATATTCAGATATGATGGTGCTATTCTAAAAGTGGATCTGAACTAGTGGTATAACATTTGCAGTAGTATGTATACAAATAAACATAATTATCGTAATAATGAATGTTTCCTAAAAAGTAAAACCATTTTTGTAAAGCAGTATCTTAGTGTTTTCTGTTCGTGTTTTAACCTCTGTTAAATATATTTGTACTTGCTTGATAACTAAACTATACTTATAAGAATAAACGAGAACAGTGTATAATTTTTTTTGCGTACATTCCAGAAACAATGCTTTAATTATGTGATTGTCATAATTACACTACAAATTTTATATCTCATTGTTTTAATCTGAAACTATCAACAACAAAGTAGAAAATGAAACGAGTAAAAACGTTGAAAGATATGGAAAAGAAATGCTTATTTTTGGTGGTATATGACAGGTTTAAAAAGCTCTTGTCCATGACATAACACATACTTTTAGTACGTAGGATTTGACAGTAATGATTACAATACTTTAAATGTTACCAGCAAAAAACAAAGGAATTTGAAATTCACATTAAAATATCTTTTTTAGGATCCTCGAAAATAATATGTAATCATTAGTGAAGTCTGAGAACTATTCATACGTTTTGGAGTTCTGACAACAGATCAGATTATTATAAACATATGGTGTTTAGGTAGTTTACCTAGACGTAGGTGTTGACTAGTGAATTGGAGCTATGTATATAATTTTCATCTTAGGTGTCCTTTAGTTGATTGTATCAAGATGATCAAACATTGCGGATTTACACTTAAGTTGAATCGCATGGAGTTATGTTTGTTTAAATTACAAATAGTAATACAATATACAACCATGTGTAATCCGGGCATGGACTATTGATTAGTGTACTTGGACTTTGAGTCCGGGGATTTAAGATTTGCAGTCCGTTGTTGAAAAAATGTACTTCTCACTTTTGTCGTGGGTTCGCTGTTAACTAGACGGTCAAATCCCATTTTGGGGGGGTTATAAAATTTATCTTCAATACATTTAGCATTATTTATATGCTATATCTATCTATCTATCTATATATGTATACATATTTTGTACTTATCAAAGGATTCTTATAATTACGGAATAATGATCACCAATATGTCAAACATGATTCCTGGTTTGTTAAAGATCTTTTGCGAAAAAATGCAAAAAAAGGATTATCTGCGCATACCCGTTCCTAATTTAAAACTGATAGACTACTAGTTGGAAGGCAACTAGTTAACAGCGTCCACCGTTAACTCTTGAGCTACTCCTGTCTGACAATTGCTGGGATTTGACCGTCTAGTTAACAGCGTCCACCGTTAACACTTGAGCTACTCTTGTCTGACCAATTACTGGGATTTGACCGTCTAGTTAACAGCGTCCACCGTTAACACTTGAGCTACTCTTGTCTGACCAATTACTGGGATTTGACCGTCTAGTTAACAGCGTCCACCGTTAACACTTGAGCTACTCTTGTCTGACCAATTACTTATACACATCAAAAACTTATTAACTGTATAAGTGTTGTACCAGAGGCAACAGAGTATGCGCAAAAGTTTCAGTTTTCGTCAGTATTCCCCTTCATCGGTCTCTTATTCCCCCACCCCTGAAAACACACTAAACATTCTGTAGATCTTATAATAAACGGTACATATTTCTACACACATTTAGGTCAACAATAACAAATCTATAGCATTAACAAGTGTTTACAGATGTCGAGATTTTTATAAACTAAAGACTTATTATTACTGTGCAATGTTCATTTGATTACTGTTAATTATCCCCAAAACAGCCAACATGTACATACATATATATATATAACAAACATAACAATATAACTAAAATTATACAATTATCTTCCATTATCAGTTCCACTTGTCAACATTAAGTCATAACTGATAATGCCATAGCAATGGGGATGTTACATCTGTCAGGAAAAATCCATACACTGATGTCAAAACAGCCAACATGTACATATATATATATATATATATATAACAAACATTACAATATAACTAAAATTATACACTTATCTTCCATTATCAGTTCCACTTGTCAACATTAAGTCATAACTGATAATGCCATAGCAATGGGGATGTTACATCTGTCAGGAAAAATCCATACACTGATGTCAAACTAGCCAACAGCTATTGAAAATCAGTTAAGGGTCAGGAGTTGAGTGCTTACACCTACAATGTCCCAGCTCCTACTGCCGGCCTGGCATGGCCAGGTGGTTAGAGCGCTTGACTCGCAATCTGCGAGATGCGGGTTCGAATCCCCGTCACACCGAACATGCTCGCCCTTTCAGCCGTGAGGGGGTTATAATG
>NW_013672903.1:40494-41712 GCF_000517525.1 Limulus polyphemus | reverse complement strand
AAGGACTTGTGTCGCTAAAGTTTCGTCGGAACGAATTTACGGAAAATCAATTAACAAACGGAGACGTAACAATATTAAAACTACAGTTAGCTTGACATCTTAGGTTGTTTCAAATCTTTGAGGGCTTGTATGAGTCATACTTTGTATACTGTCTGATGGTGACGTCAATATATTCAAAGTATAGTAAGTTTGACATCTTAGCTAAAGAAAAAAACGCCTTCAGTTTAGAGTTAGACGGCGGATTCGTTCGTTTTGTGTACTTATTATAATAGTGAATTGACGCCTGACAAGTTCTGCTATTTTAAATAGGGTTATTGTAAAATATTGTCTTACAGAACATTGACGAAATTATGTGTTTCATACACAATACTTGCATATAATTGTCAGTGATCAGTCATGATTATATGCATCCATTGAAGCAAAGAACACGGATCAGACAGAGTTTTGAACACATCGTTAGCCAATGTGGTCCTCAAAGATTTATGGCAAGTGTTGTTATTCTATAATAGTAGTTTATCATATGTGGAAAAATATTACGTTAAATAATGTTTTTGACAACTTGTACAGTACTATCACAGTATATTTGTTAAACTCCTATAGTAACGGCAGTGATTAAGTATATGTGGAAGTTCGCCTTTTTAAAACGTGTTGTTACGTATCTGCTCGTTTGTTAATTTCTGGTATAAATTCTTTCCGAGGAACTTCAGCGATACAAGTCCTTTCTTAATTAAAACTAGTTAACTCTTTCTTGATACACCTTTTTGTAATACACAGAATTTCCACAGTCACTTTAAACTTAATAGCCTTTATAACACACGCTATAAATCATAGTGATTCACACACTCTACTTACGGTGCCTACTGTTCGATTGACTCAATTATCTCTATCTTCAATCTATCTGCATATCTATAGCTGGCTTTATTTGCCGGGCTTATATGCTAAAAAGAGGGCGCTTGGCAAACACTCGGACATTCGTGGGGTTCCTCAGTAAGTCACGATCCTTCTAGAAACTCCAGCGCGCATGCTCCCAGCGTCGCGTGACTTCCGCTGTTGTAACAGTGTGATAAAGGAACTCTCGTATTTTTTTTTTCACAAACTAGTAAAAGTGTTATTACAAAATAAAGTTTTATTGATGATTTTGCAGTATAAGTCTTTTGTATTACATTATCTTTTCTAGAACAGTGAATTTATTTAACTAAAACTGAAAATCTTTAAGCA
>NW_013672903.1:38502-39791 GCF_000517525.1 Limulus polyphemus | reverse complement strand
ATTCTGTTTCTATTCTCATTTCAGTACAAATATGGCGCTATTGTGCGCCGTTTTTGCTGTATTTAATTACAGACAAACAATCACAGAGTTTTAGTAGTTTATAGATAGATTAACTATAAATGAGTTAGAGCTAAGTGTCTTTTCTAGAATAGATAACTTATTATTGGTTTAATTAAGTGTGATTAATTATATTATTGTTGTGACATGTATTGTATGAGTCGTGGTTGTCTAGCAACACTTTTCTATTTAGTGGTAATGAATTAGTCTTAAGCATTCTTTTTAGGTCAAATTAATTACTTAAACTAGCTATAGTACCCGTCCTCTGGACGGTTGGTTTGTTAGTCTTTTTATTTGAATTTCGCACAAAGCTACATGAGGGCTATCTGCGCTAGCCATCCCTAATTTAGCAGTGTAAGACTAGAGGGAAAGCAGCTAGTCATCATCACCCACCGCCAACTCTTGGGTTACTCTTTTACCATTGAATAGTGGGATTGACCGTCATATTTTAACGCCCCCACGGCTGAAAGGGCGAGCATCTTTGGTGTGACGGGGATTCGAACCCGTGACCCTCAGATTGCGAATCGAGAGCCCTAACCACCTGGCCATGCAGGACCCTCTGGACGGAAATTAATGAAAGAACATAAAAAAATGCAAATTTGCACGTATATAAATTACTGGGTATTTGTTGTCATTTCACTCTTTCGAGATGGATCATCTCGTTTGTTGACTCGCATTCAAACGTTTAATGAACTACTATTTTATGAATTTATGTCAATAAGTTTGGTATCAATCTGTAGATTATAATTTAAATCTCTTAATTTAAAAGCAAATATTAAAATATCAGATAAAAATCGATTTTTGTGTGTCATGTGGTATGTCGTATGCGGTACTGGTTCAAATTAGATGTTTGTGAAGTCAAAATACTAATTCTATTGTATTGTACGAATTAGCAACTCAAATTACCGATATTGATAAGATAGAATATAAAATAAAATTATCTTGTCTTTTCAATTTGCTAAGATATTGCTCATGTAATATAAATTAAACATTGTGGCATTCCACCCACCTCTTTCCATTTTTGGAAATGCTCCCTCATAGACACTTACTTCTATATATGAGATGAATATATACAAATATTTCAAGGAGGTAGGGTATGTCTTTAGTCTGCTCGAAATTTCATATTTTTTAAACTAAAATACATCTTAGTTACTAAGCTTGATAAATTATAGTGGAATTCTATGGTATTAATGTAGTAATTTATGAATTTTTAGTTATTATAATGTATATAT
>NW_013672903.1:30683-38209 GCF_000517525.1 Limulus polyphemus | reverse complement strand
CATGTTTCCATGTTATAATTTGTGTTCATTCTAGAATCAAAGAGGCATAATCTATATTTATTTCCTAATTTTTTATGGTGGTTGCGAGATCAGTCAAATCTACCAAACGACACACACACACATGTGGCACCCCTGGTGATAAAACTTGATACTATGACCTTGTCATCCTTGATGACGAAACACATGTAGCGCCCTTTGATGCCAAAAATATTAATTATGATCAAGTCATCTTTGATGACACGCACACATATGTGGCGACATCTGGTGGCAAAATATGAACTATGACTTCATTATCTTCAGTGACTCCGCCGCTTCTCTCCCCCTGCCATTGGCTTTACCCTCCTATCCCCAACCGTGGCGGCATCCTTTTGTCATGAAAGTGAGGGGCTTACTACTCTGGTGCCATCTCAAATAAGATAAACTGACTGGATGTATTCGTAATTTTAATGTATTTTGTAGACTGAATGTTTTATGATTCTATTTCACTGATAGAAACGAAACATTGTGCCCCCAAAAATCTACTCTCCCACCATTAGCTGTTTTTGAAAACTTGATATATATTCGATAATTGAGTGGGTACCTCTTAAAATATATTATTAAAACATAAGATTTATCGTGGAACATTAAGAAGAATACCAATTTGCTTCAATTCATAAACTATTACAGAAATAGCGTATACCCCGTTGATTACCATATTATAATCAGAGATGGGTTCAGCAACAAGATTATTACTCATTGTATAATAATTATGTTTGAAAAACTAAACATGCTATAAATATCTTAAGAGTGCAAAAACTGCTAAAACCTTTGATGAAATCATTCACTTTATACATGAAACATATCGGAAAACCCAGCTGTAATATTGATGATATTTTGATTTATATATTTGGTATGACTCATGATAAAATCATGAACCCTCAAGTATTTCGGTGCATGAGTAATTTAAAAAGATATGTTTAAAAAGCCCGTGGACTCCATCGGAAAATCTGTGGTCAAAAACTCAAAATATTTCGTGAACACGATTAAACACTTGTCGATTACAGATTCGTATATTTTAACCAGGTTGGATGTCCTGTCGTTATTTACAATCTCAACAGTCTGCATTTAATTTGAAACAGACATAACTTTGCTATGAAGAACCAACACAAGTTTCTGTTCAATACTTGAATCCTGTCTGTCGAATTCTTATTCTGTTTGAAATGATGATGTTTACTAAATGACTGGAAAACTTTGCATCATCATCTGCTTCCTATAAACATTTTATATGGTTCTGTTATGCAAACGACACTCTTTTATTTGGTGTTATGAAAGAGAAATTCTGAAAAACAATTTATGGAACACCTTAGCACTCAGTGTTCATCGATTCAGTTCAACTTACAGATAGAAGATAGTGGGTAACAATAATTTCTTGACACAGTCTTAATCAGAGATGGACATTGTATTTTAATAAAGACCTACAGAAAACTTTCAAGAAAAAGCCAATATATTAACTATCAATCCTGTGACCCACCAGGTATTAAACAAAGAATCATAAACACTTTAAAAATAAGTGTGTTAGAAATATATGCATTCTGAACAGAAAAATATAAAACTATGCGTTATCCGTTAAAAATGATCGATCGCCAATTGACAAAAGACATGTTTAAGTAGCGTCAAAATGTAACCACTGGGCCAAAACATCGAAAAACTATCAATAGATGTTCTTCATTATTTGGCCACCTAAAATGTCATCAAAACTGACACAAAAAATAGTTTTAAAATATTTTCAGACTAAACCGCAGATTCAGAGATAAATTAACAGAGAATATATATTCGATAACACACTACGAATGATGAAGTATTATTAATGGTATAAAATGCGGCTGCGGAAAGTAATATGCCAGCAAAACAAAAAACACCATTAAAAGTAGGCCTACGTTTTCTGGATCAAGAAACCTCTACATCCTTTGAAACTCGGGCTTTTTTTCTGCTAGTAAACGCATGATATTGTGTAAAGAAGAAACTTAATGGAAAAATGGCCACATTTTAGAGAAAAAGGCACCATCTCAGCAGTATGTATTAAATTTGAAGCAGACACGATTGTGCCATACAGAACCAACACAAGTTTCTGTGAGAAACAAAGGAAGCATTACACATCAAAATGACAAACTGTGACCAACATTTGTGTGATCCATTGCTGAAAGGCATGTCATCATCTTTTCTCCATTGGCAATGCATCATAAAAACGTAATATCAAATATTTTACTATTATTTGCAGTCCTTTTTTTAGTGAGTGAAAATTTTTAATTTGTGTAGGAAATAATTGTTTCCAGTTTTTTTTAATATTCTTAAATATCTTTTCTCTTGTTTGTTGGATTTCCACCCTATCTGATGCTTTCTGGTATTAACAAAAGGCGTAGTCGGTAGTGGCGTGCAGAGCACAGTATGCGATTGAGATGCTGTTGTGTTTCTTCTAATTGGAAACTAGTAATATAAAGCCATAAAACAAAGATTTGTGAAAAAGTATTATCTATTCCTTAGTTTTAGGAAGCCATAAAACAGAGATTTGTGAAAAAGTATTATCTGTCTTATTATGATGTAATGTCACACAAAGTACAAATCAAGACATCACGCTTTGTGAATAAAATACCATGATAGTTGATATATTGTAAAGGAGTAACATAAATAGCATTTCGGCCGTGACTTTGTGTTTTCCAATGCCAACCGACCAGATGAAACCTGGTATGTAGCAAAAAAAAAACCTTGTCGATAGTGGTTAGAAATCCCAGTACAGGGCCAAAAAAGAAAGATCTGTTAAAAACATATTAACAGGCTTATTGTGATGAAACGTCACACAAACTACCAATAAAGATTGAATTGTTTGAGAAATTCAATTACAATGCAGAAAAAGAAAGTATACATCTGGAAAAATGAAAAAAGAAGACGCGTGGGATGTGAATGACGCAAGAACAGTCGTATAACACCGCCTCAAAGCATACAAGAGAATATAGTGTTCAGTATTCAACACTATTATTGGATTAATTAAGAGGAATACGAAAAACAAAACACTTGCAGCATAGCATGCTTTTTTTATGAATATCAGACCTTTAAAATAAAATAACCTGATAATTGTACATATTTGAACATATGAGCTATATTTCTTTCATGTTTTTTTATCATTTCATTCACAAGCGTTTGATAATAATTTCAATATATCTAAGATTGTAGTCTGTTAATCTGTAAAATGAAACAGCTGACGACATTTCTAAAAGTATTATCGAATGCTTGTGCAAGAAATATTAAAACAATGTGTAAAAGTTGTCTTCTAATTGGAAACTAGTAATATAAAGCCATAAAACAAAGATTTGTGAAAAAGTATTATCTATTCCTTAGTTTTAGGAAGCCATAAAACAGAGATTTGTGAAAAAGTATTATCTGTCTTATTATGATGTAATGTCACACAAAGTACAAATCAAGACATCACGCTTTGTGAATAAAATACCATGATAGTTGATATATTGTAAAGGAGTAACATAAATAGCACGTGTATTTCATTATCACTTCATGAGCCTATATCAGTAGTTGATTTTGATGGCACTGAAATATTTTAGAAATTACAAAATGTATGGCAGTGTAATATAATTACATGTAAAACTTATATATTAATGTGTAAATTAAACCGAGCCGATAAGGATAAGCACAGATGTCTTTGTTTCTATATATAAGACGTATGACATTATATTAGGATAACACACAATCACGTAGAAATGACTATCAAAGCACAAAATCGAAATTTGTAAATGTACTTCAGGCTAAATTCTGTAAAATAAAAAAAAAGATTTCTTAAATTATTTTTCAAGGATTAAGACAATATTATAAAGCGTTTTAAAATAAAATGTAAATCAAATTAGAATTCAATTTTTCGTAACATTACAATCAAGGAATTCAATCTAGTTTCTGAGACTCTATAGTGTATTTCATTTAAAAGATAAGTATTTTGGACGTTTTTCAAAATGCAAGTTGGTGATCTTGAATGAGAATTAAATACCGTTCCACGTAATGACTGAACAGATATTTCAATTGGGTTTTAAACCAATATATTTGTTGAGTTGCACAAAGAGAAGTGTTCAAACCATGTCAAAGCTCGATTTTCACGTGTAACAAAAGTTAACTAAGTGAACTAATTTAAGATCTAGAGCCATTATCACATGAAAAACACACAAAAAACAGCAACACACAAACAAACAAAAAATTTGAACATACTGGTGTTATTTAATGTTTATAGCACCAGCACAAAATATGAAAATTCAGATCCATCAAAATACTTCTAAAACACATTTAAGAAAAAAATAAATACATAAATTTATACACAATATTTGGCATAAATTGCACGAATTACAAACTTTTTATTTGAAAACATATCGTAAATACTTTACTATTTTTAAACACCAATTATGAAAATATATCTCTTAATTAATGATGGCATAAATTTACTAAATTTTGTAATATTCCAGGTAAAATATCATAATTGAAAAAAAACCATGAATACCAACATGTTCCCATGGACGTTTCTACACAACCGTGTAACAAAAGTCAAGTCATTCATAATATTTGTAATAACCTTTGTAATTGCTTGAATTTGATTTATTGAATTGTTATGTTAGATTTTTTAAAAAAAAGCAAATTTTAACTATAACTTCATTTACAAAAATATATTAGCATGTTCATGTACAAATATTATGATTCCTTCCATGACATACTTTTGCCTGTTAATATAATAAATTCCAACAGACTTAACACAAACAAGTGGTCTTCCTCTACCTAATACATCCAGACTATCTCAGCTATATATTTTTATTATCAGAATATGAATATTATGTTGCTTACCATTCATCACAGCAATGAGATAATATATATTGCAGAGCGAGGGTTAACAACACATAAAAATACTATAACAATTTACTTAGTGTTGTTCTAAAGAGTTTGTATGAAATACAGAACCAGTTTGGCACTACAGGTAACATTATAACTAATTTTAAAATATTTTCAGGATTTTTCATTTTAATCGTTTTCAGTAGCTTTTAATAATCAAAGTAAATATTACTTTGTTAACTAAAGTTAAATATGACTTCCCAAGTAATAAATGTTTATTTCACTGAATGAAACTATACATCACAACATTTTTTCCGAAAATTTATATACCAGTTACGGAATTAAATTTCAACTTTCCAAAAAAATGTCTCTATAGTTCCACATTTATTTGACTGAAGTTATGACTCAGAAAAGTGATTTTTAAGAAGCCACTTTCAATTCGCTGGTCTTCAACATTATGTATACTCATCTAATTGCACTGGAGTAGCTTTTCCAAAGGTTTGATATTCACCTAACCGAATTTTAACAACCTTAGTAGTTTTATATTGATCTAACTACTGGAGTGCATGACTTCTTCACCGATTAATTTTATAAATCATCAAAATTACAGTACCGGTGCAAAGCAAAACTTAAGATATTATTGATTTAACTAAATAGGTGTACTTTCATAACAATTGGTATTTTATTATGTATCCATTAGTCGTTTTGATATTTGGAATGGTTGAAAATGTGAAGATACTTTAGTTATAAAACAATTTATTTTATGGAGCTAATGGTATTGTCACTGGGTTACTACTTTTGTATTAAGAGGGTGAATCGTAATCCTTTTGATATTACTAGATTACACAGACCTGCGATGGTTTTATTGTCTTGAAATTTTTACATGTTCTATAGTAATTCTTGAATCCGAAAATGATATTCATTTTTCTTCATCACGTACAGATTTTTCACAAAACGCCATAACGCAATACATAAAAGAAAGACCACAACATGTAGTTTTGAGACTAAAAGACGCATGTTTCACAAAAAATCAGGATGTATGAGGATGCATATTCGTTTGATATTAATGTTCTTCCCTTGTCTTCAGTTTGTTTGTATTTTTTGTTAACAAACATAACAATTGTGGTTCATTGTGGTAAACGAAATAATAATTTGATCTAAGTAAGAGTTATTTTCTTCTTCCCAATTTGTAAGAAATCCTTACGTGATAGAAAAAAAATATTAGTTTCGAAATCTGCGTAGCTGAATTATGTGAATTAAGATTAAAACAACTTTTATAAAGCTTAAATTCGCGGGCCTGTGTTATCAAGGAAAAAACTGATTTAAACACAGAAATTAGATAAAATGTGATTAAAAAAAACATTGATATCTGACATCTCAAGATAACTATGGGGCTAATATATTTAAATATATATAAAAACTGACATCAACTTTTTATACCAAGAATTTTACGTGTCTACTCCTGCTTGCGATATCTTAAATTTTTCATATATTCTCATGATGATATTTCCTGAGCAAAATAGTTGAAGCTAATTCCAGTTTAAAAATTGTACAATCCTTGTTTATGACATTCAGGTATTATACAAACAACAGAGTTGTATATAAGTAGGTATTACTCTCAAAGCAAACTGTGTTTTGATTACACATATCCACACATAAGTACATACATACCGTGACAGTTCGTGAATAGCTACAAATATTTCTAAATATTATAGGTCTCCTGTTAAGTCTTGAAATCAAAATGTTTTGGTGAGATGTTGCTACTCACTTGCTCTGGAATTATTTATCATTGCTTGTATTCTATCATAGTGCTTCATCTGCACCATTATAAACGTAACCATTTTCATCATCTGAGCTGTGAAGTGGCTGCTTTTCTGGGGGACGCTTTCTGTCAAAGAAACCCACCTACGAAAACAAGACATATATTTTACTTCTTTAACAAATGGTTTTCTTCAGGACACAAACATTGTTATACATAACAAAATTATGGATAAATTAATTATATTTGTTATAAGACATTAGTGGTGGGCATATTATATTTGTTAAAAGACATTAGTGGTGGGCCTATTATATTTGTTATAAGACATTAGTGGTGGGCCTATTATATTTGTTAGCAATACATTCTTTATTCAGACCCTTAGGTTTTTCACAAAGGAAAAATGTGTATAACAGTATTTCAAACACACTTTGTCCGCCATATCTATTACCGATCCCGTGTTTCGTTCAAGCCAGAGCTCATCAGGCCGGCTAGTATACAAAAAGACAGTAGTGGTCGGAACACTATTCATATAAACCATTTCTTACAACAACAACTTATTATGATGAATAATAGGTCTAATACGTATGTCTTATGACAAGTATAATTAATTATAATCATACTTCGCCAGGTTAGAAAAGGCGTTCACAACATAAAAATCATGGTTCTTATTTGTTTCCTGTCTTTCTGAAAGTATTATGTTTTGAACTTAATGAAACCGGACAAGTATGGTGTTTCTAAAGAAAGATTTTTAAATTTGTTACTTACATTGATATTGTTTATAAATGAAATAAAAAAAATTTTCTTACAAAAGAATGACCAATTGTTAAATACGCTATCAAATCTCCTGCAATGAGCGTTTTCATGTACGATGTTCAAAACTCAAAAAGCAAGTTTTTCTTACTAAACAAGGATATAC
>NW_013672903.1:21976-29940 GCF_000517525.1 Limulus polyphemus | reverse complement strand
ATATATAGTCGGACTGTTATATATAATTGGTCAACGATGTTAAATTTAGCATCTCAGTTTTGTGCCCCAATTAGAAACTAACTTGAAAGCTAAAAGTACCTTCATAAGACTCCAAATTAGAAAGGCAAGAAGCAATAGACCCCCAGGAATTGCAATAATTATCCATCTGAGAAAAACTTTCCGTTGTTTGACATCATCTGGATGTATTTTAGTTGTAACCTAAGAAAATATCAGGATAATTTATTTGATTAATACACAATCATCTATTGATTAATAGAGATGCAAGTAAGAGTTTATTTCCATACAATAATCATTAGCCAATATATATCTTTATCTAATACGGCAAAGAACGTCAAATTGGGTATCAGTTTTCTCAAATCTAATAGTTTTATAACTATATTAATTAGGCACAGTTCGAAATCATTAACTTTTATGAAATATTATTGTAAAATAGAACAATAATTCCTGGTTTCAATATAAAAAAATGAGAAATCAGAAAATTAGATGTTATAATGTATCAATGAAAATAATTGACGTATGGTGGTAAATATATAATTATATTTGAAAAATTTCTCACCATATAAACTTTATGAGGAACAGAAATGGGACTGACATCATAAGGTAGTACCAAAACGCGGGTTACCAGCTTCGATGACACTTGTACTTGGCTGAGTCCGATCTAACGAAGAATTTTATTTTCAATTACATGTAACAATTTCAAAATTTCATTAGTGAAACATTTCGTTATCCACAAGCAACTTTTCTTAATTAATGGTAAATTAAAATGCTGTAAAAAAAGAAAAAGAAAAGAAAAATGAAACAAAGTATAAAACCGTATTTCATTCATATGTAGGTTCAATAAGTTTTGTTACAAAATTATAAAAACCCTATAACCCAAGTGCATTCGAATGGTAAACCTTTCTTCTTCAATGTCAAACTAGGAATGGTGGTGTAATCGATTACACCACCATTCCCAGTTTTACCCACTTTCAATATAAATTGAAAACAATGACAAAAAAAAGAAATATAAAAAGGGGAACAAATATCTATTAGATGTAGTAAGCATAAGAATGAAGCTATGTTTATGAATTTTTTAACCTTGCTTTTACTCACTCGAATTCAGTATTCGATTTCTGTAAGCTTTAAAGGGAAGGGTACAATTATAGCTTTACCATCTGAAATATTGCATTTGTAAATCCTCAAAAGCTTCCAACTGACGAAGATAAATTGCCATAGTTGTTTTTCTACGTGCTATACTCTTCGTATGTAATACAAAGTTATTAAACTACATAACAAGAAAATAGTCTTTAAGACATTAATTATTGCTTTTCATTTACACAGCATTTGATTGAAAATATCATTTAGCTTGTTCAGTGTTTTTTGGAATGAGATTTTTTATTATAGAAGTCTGAAAAATAAGCCAAGTTAAGAAAGAGAAAATTCACCTCTTCAATCGTTGACACCCACAGTCGGGAGCGTATAGTGAAGAGAACTTGATCATTTTCGTTGAGGTTAAACAAAGTGCAGTATATGCGTGTACACAGATTTGGACCACATTTCTATATAAAACATAAATTGAAGCTAAAATATTTGATTTACAGTTAATAACTACTTTATATAATTATGATATTATATCTAAAATGAAACTTAAACAATTCATCCATTAAAAATACACAACTATAAGTTAACATTTTTGGTAATATACATCTAGATACGTAACAAAAGTTAAATCGCATTTGACAAGAAGAATCTTATTATAAAATATTAATGTAAGCAAACACTCGGAAAATGTTTGTCGAAGGTTAAAATCTTTTGGTGCAAACTGGAGGATAGCGCACGATATTCAAGTTACAGTAATTACGCCCTGATCTCAAAATATGATGTAATTTCTTTCATGTCGAATGTATATTTTAGTTTTTTTCAGGCTTCTTCAGAGACGTTTATATATATAATACAGTAAACACCAAAGGCTGTAGACGTTCTTGAGGAAGTTGCAAAGACTAAATGTTGTAAATAGAATAAACTGTATCACACCTGTTGTGTCCAGGTCATTGCTATTGTTTCTTAAAATCTCTTTGTTAGCCGCAAATTCCTACACAATTATAGAACAGCTGAATAAGTAGATACCTCTCATATCTCTTTGGGATGATAGTGTGTAAGTGTATGCGTATTAACAAAATCCACACCAATTGTTATCCAGCGTCATACACGTACAAGCTTTATTTGAATAACGTTCTTCAGCATAGACCTAACCTCGGTCAATGATAGCTCACGTATCTCGAAATTGTTGGAATTATCGAATACTAGAGTATAGCCCGTCAAAAATGACGCGGCAGTTACTACCACCCCCACCCCAAAGCATACCATAATCTCATACTTCATAGCTAACTGAAATAAATAAATTTTGCGAAATCAAGATTGACCAACAAAGAAGCAGAAAAGTGCAGTCGAGGCAGTCAAACGTTGGTAAATCCCTTTGTGAGCCAATCAAAATTAAGATTATTTATGAAATGAACTCGTGGCGTATTCATAGAATAATTATTGGTAAAAAGCAGTTAGATTAACAACTTCTAATATATAGAAAAGCCAGTGAGTTTTGGTAAAATTACGTTCGAACAATGGCTTTATGCCATGTTGCGTAGCAACAAAAGTATAACCTAATATTGTAATTAGTCTATGTACTGAAAGTATAAAATGAAATTTATAGACAGTCAAACCTAGAAAAATATTTGTTGACTAGCTGGAGTACCCGTCCCCTGGTCGGTGTGTTTGTTTGTTTTGAATTTCGCCCAAAGCTATACGAGGGCTATCTGCGCTAGCCATCCTTAGTTTAGCAGTGTAAGACTAGAGGGAAGGCAGCTAGTCATCATCACCCACCGCCAAATCTTGGGCTACTTTTTTAACAACGAATAGGGGGATTTATCGTCACTGATAATGCCCCTACGGCTAAAACAGCGAGCATGTTTGGTGGGACGGGGATTCGACCCGCGACCCGCAGAATGAGAGTCGAGCGCCCTAACCATCTGGCCATGTAAATTCTTGATTAACGAAAGGTTATTTTAGGACATGAAAAGTTGCTTCCCATATATTTAATTGTAAGAAACGCAAAAACGTCCATAAAAACTGCAAAACACAAAATGTTAAACCGCAAGTTTGCATTATCTTCGCATGGACCCAACAAACCTTCATGCCAAATTTGGTGAAAATTCATCAACAGGGGGCGAAGTAGTGGTAAAAAACGCGAAAACGCCCATAAAAACTGCAAAAATGAAATTTTTTATGTATTTCCCCATTGACCCAATTTCCATACCAAATTTGGTGAGAACCATCCACAGAAGGTGAGATAGTGGTAAAAAAAAGGCAAAATCGCTCATAAAAACCGCAAAACTGAAAATATGCATGTACCACCGCATGGACCTGATGAACCTCCATACCATCCATACCTTGCAAAGCAGTTACAGGGACATACAACAGACAGTAGTATTATATTTATATAGATTTCTTAATTTAGAGTCTCGGTTGATTAAAGAGGTTTGTATTTTATTAAAAACGTTGGTGATATACAAAACATAGCGTAATTCAGAAACGATTTAAGTTTAAAACTGAATCGATATTTTTCTCTCATTATAAATTGTACGCACTTGGCTCTTGGCTAGGTGATCCCTTACTTCATCTTTACTTTAGGCTTATTATATCAACACTCACTACACTTATAAGGTTTCACGGTACCCACCCACTCTCACGATCTCCTTGCACACCTGTCACTAAAATCATAATGGGCTGACAGTAATCGAACTATTCTATCTGGATAACTGCATTTTGACGTTTATGACTCTTCCTATTTTGAGAAATCAAGTGTGACGTGAAACACACTGGCTTTTATATAGGTTAGATGAGTAAATACGTTTCAATTTTAGTCAAACTAATTAGTATCCTGTAATTTCAGGATAGTAAAATAAATTACTCTGACTTAACAAGTATTTAGTTTCATCCATTATACAATTCAAGAAAATATTCAATCAAGCATAGAGGTAAACAATCTACTGGTTTCAAATAGCTCAAAAGCTTTCGATATTTAAACAGTAGATTGATGATCAATCATTGATCAGTACAGATTTCGCCAAGAAACATTGTTGTAAGTGAACGATGAGAAAACAATAACAACAAAATACAAACAAAAACAACAGCACAAATATGATGCTAAGCGCCTAAATAGTTGAAGCATAAAACTTTTATAATCCTGCAAAAAAACATCATAATAAACTGTATTTCAGATCTATCTTGTGTCTACTCAACCTTGGTCTCACTAGTGAAACGTCAGTCAAGTAACGTTTGATTTTGTTAACAATATATCAGGGATAAATATAGAATTTAGTGATAAATTAGTCTCTTTTGACATTGTGTCGCTGTTTAGAATTGTTCCAATGAAGGAAACTCTGGATTGCTTGGAAAATAGATTACTGGAGAGTAAGACATTTTCTCTGCTTGAGGTGAACGAAATTTTAAAGCTTTCTCATGAGTGCATATTTTAAGGTGGAAAATAAATTTTTTAAACAGATTAAAGGTTTAGTGATGATGTCTCTCTTGTCCCCTCTTTTTATGGGAATTATTTATGTTCAATTTTGAGATGTAGAAGTTTAACATATCTGAGGTGAAATCCCTTAGTGTGGTTAAGGTATGTATATGACATGTTTTTAATGTGACGGAATGACGCTGGGACTTTACTAGAATGTGGAAAACATCTTAATTTTATCAGTCCTACCATCAGATTTACATTAGAGATAGAAAAAGAGGGTCAGCTAAACTTTTTTAGATATGATCGTCAACTTCTATTTATAGAAAGCCATGTACACAAAAACTATCCGCCTTCTCCACATTTGTGTTTAGAGCCTTAAGAATATGCACTAATGATTGTGATGCGGAAGCAGAGTTAAATGTCTTAAAACATGTAGCCGGAAATAAAGAATATAAACCTGAAAGTATTGATAGATTGCATCATAAACATATCAATAAATTAAGAATGTTAGCATGTAAAAGGTTAGAGGGAAAATGTAAAGTAAATAACATGAGAGTTTGTTTACCATATGTTCAAGGCTTATCTACACGAATAGGTAATATAATAAAACAATATATATATAATGTTGTGTAGCATTTTCTCCGCGTTGTAAGTTAAATAGCCTCCCGAGTACAAAAGATAGAAGAAATTGATAAATGGGGGATTTATAAAATTTCTTGTACCTGTGGTCGAGTTTTCTTGGCTAAAGTGTCGAAATCTAAAATTCAGGATCAATGAACATAAAAACGTGGTAGAAAAATACAAAGTAAATGAATCGTTATTATCAGAACATGTGGCAGAAGCATTTCATGTTATAGATTGGAATAAAATTAAGTTGATAAAACAGAAAGAATTTAAAATTGAATTAGATATCAAATAAATTATTGAAATTGAAAAAAAACAAAGATATTGTGTTAAACAAGGAACCTGTTCCAGCTCTAGAAATAATAACGTACTGGACAGATGTTTTTTAACTCTGGGTAGTTTAAGCCTAGATGGCGTTATTGGTATATATATATATAGGGCAAGTCCCTGTTTTTAATAACTAATTATTGTGTAATGATTTTCAGTTGTAAATTTTAATTGGAAATAGAGGTTTTTACACAAGTGTCGTTTTTAAATCATTTAGAACAAAGTTTGTTATAAGGTATCTAGTTAATGTTTCTGTATACTTAGTAACATAGAATAAAGTACAAGTAAAAATCGGTAAAGAAAAAAAACCAGAATTTCTTGCATAAGTTAAGCCAGGGAATACCAATGGCAACATCCTGTGAATGTGCCACGCCATACTAAGCATGATGGTAAAAGCAAATAAACGTTATCGTAGTAATGTTTGAAAACGGTGTTAAAACACTTTGTGAGTAACATTTCACTCATGAGAACAGGTTGGTCGACCACATGTCACTGCCCTAGAAATATTTCATTCGGAATCAGAGCGTGCTCTATTGTGATAGGTCATCGTACCTTTTACTTTTAGGCAAAAAATGTTTAGTTTCACTCAGAGTATATGACATTCACACAATAACAGTTGTAAATACTTGAACATTATGCACTTAAACAATAAACTTAAAATTACATCAAATTAAATAATACACATTACCACATCGTTCAAGAAGTCATCTGCATCATGCTGTTGTCTTTTCTTCTTTTTTTTGACAAATTGTCCTCCTCCAGATGTGTTATATTTATTATATTATCTGCAGCTGAGTCTTGTAACAATGCTTCACTGTTCGCACTTTTCCTCGACACTTTCTGTGGTTTGTAACATATGAAATTAGAAACGCAAAACAAAAGGCTAAACTGAAATAATGGCTGAAAAATCAATCAATCAATCATCCACCAAACAGTGGCACAGAATCCAGGGGGAGGGGTTCGGTTCGTTTTACATGGATTCTCGTAGAGGGAACGAGTGAGAGCAGTAGCGGTCATTTTCAAGTTGAGGAATTCTTATGAGACTTAAACAACAACGGAATTTCTATTTAGAGATTCTAAACTTTCATTTGTCAGAATTTCAAAAAAAGGTATAGATTTTATAGTGTAATTAGTTTTTCACTACTTAATAGCAATACTTTTCATGTGTAAGTGATACTTAATAGTTTCAAGTTCGTTGAAAGTCGTTCCACTTGCAAAGCGAAGTGCATACGCCACTGCACGGAAAATATGTTCTAACTGTTGGGAAAATCACTGATTTGCTTAATTTTTTATTAAACTTAGGCAAAAAACAAAATTTAAATACGAGTAACGATATTACTTGAAAGCTTTCTGTAACTTAAGAGCCCAGACGAGGAAGAATAGCACACTGAATTTCTGTGAGGGCTTTAGATAAAGAAGGTAAATATAGTATAATCATAAATAGACTATGTATTCTAGAAAAAAAAACATGAATAAAACTTTCTGTGGAGGGAAACTACTTAACCTACTATCCCTCTACTTGCTTATCAATAAATTGTTTGTTTGTTTGTTTTCAATTTCGCGAAAAGCTACACGGAGGCTATCTGCGCTAGCCGTCCCTGATTTAGCAGTGAAGAGAAGGCAGCTAACCATCACCACCAGCCGCCAACAACTCTTTTACCAACGAATAGTGGAATTGAGCATCACATTATAACACCCTCACGGCTGAAAGGGCGAGCATGTTTGGTGGGACCCTCAGATTACGAATCAAGCGCCCTATCAACTTAGCTATGCCGGGCCTCTGTAAATTGTAATAAAATGACATTTTATGCACGAATTCATATACTGTGTAAAATGTATTACAAGGAAGGCAAAAAAACTTTGCTTTAATTTTTCCGAATTAAAATATTTTATTGACGATATAAAGGAAAGGCACATTACATATTCCATAAGACTATAAGTTTAGTAATGTTGTAATTAAATAATGGTTAGCATAATTTCTAACACAAAATTTTAACTATAGACATATTCATTTCTGTTCTGTATTTTTCTATCAGTGATCAAATAACTTATGTTACAAATGCAGCTTCAAGATGTCATCCTTCCTATTTCAGATAAAACATATTTTTTGAGAAATACTGGCACTTGTTGAACCAAACACACATTTCATTTATGTATACATTCATGTAAATATAAGCTACCTAATGGTCGGATGCGCTCATATATTTAAAAAATGGCTACTATTGTTCAATTATTTATGGTGCTATATCGTAAGCCTATATATACTTAGTAAGGTTGCAGAAAAATCTATAACAAATAATTTTTTATTTTTAATTTATCCACTCTACTGTGATTTTTTTATATATTTTGTCAGCAATCTAAAATTTTGGTAGATCAAATCTGTATTTTTGAGATTTATGGTATCAATTCGATTTTTAAAGTGAGATTATATACTTACATGCAAATATAGGGTTTCTTTCTGAAGCACGGGCCTTTTTACTTTTAACTTATTCCCGTC
>NW_013672903.1:9043-21810 GCF_000517525.1 Limulus polyphemus | reverse complement strand
CTTACACTGCTAAATTAGGGACGGCTAGCGCAGATAGCCCTCGTGTAGCTTTGCGCGAAATTCAAAAACAAACAAGCAAACTTTTAACTTTAAATTTTAATTCATTCGTTAATATAAATAAGTATTCATATACATATGGCCTATTTAATGTGCAAACTTTCTCATATATGTAAAAGATGACTGCTGTTGTTTAATTATATATGGTCTTTTGGTACATTACACAGTAGTTTACAATACTGCAGAGTTCATGAATATTTTTTAACATTTCAAATGATTAATCATAGAGTGATAGAGAGGATGAGTGGTATTCCTGCTATTTTTAAGACTACTACTTGTTTACTTGTGTTTCATAACAATTTCTTAGTTGAGAAGATACGAAAATAAAAAGGCAGCATACTCTAGTTGATAAGAAATTAACACAAATCTGGAAGTACCCCATTGGTGAATTGGAAAACTATACTAGAAAGTTCAGGTAGTTTTTATACACATACAAAATATAGACTTTACTAGAAAACAGTTTACAACATAAGAAATTAAAGTGATGTTATCCTTTTGT
Source organism: Limulus polyphemus (assembly GCF_000517525.1). Classification (NCBI taxonomy): domain Eukaryota; kingdom Metazoa; phylum Arthropoda; class Merostomata; order Xiphosura; family Limulidae; genus Limulus; species Limulus polyphemus. The sequence goes on along the minus strand of NW_013672903.1, from coordinate 21,254 downwards.
AGATATGCTATCCTCCTTGGCAAAAACTGATCAAAGTGAAGAAGTGAGGAGGTTTTAAGGTAGAAAGTTAAAAACAAACATTTATGCTGTAAAAAGATGTCTTGATCAATTCAGACAGTGGAGGTGGAGTGGATTTTTCTTTTTTTAATACCATGATTTCACAGGAAGATGAAGAAATGAATATCCACTAATACATGATCCAGTTAACTAAAGCCTGGACGATTATTGACATAAAAGGTTGTTAAAGAAATAAAAGTCCGTGTTGAAATTTTAAAATATTTAGAACTGTATAGTTTCACTATTACATGCAGAACAACTTAGGTAGATAACTTAAAATATGCTAATTTTACGAGCTTGCAGGACCATTTTACTGAGAAAATGCCAATTTAAAGATGAATATTTAAAAGCGCACTAACCTTTAAAAAAAGAGTGTTGACCTCTAACACGTCTTGGCAATGAGCTTTACCCCTGACCTTAGGCTGATCCATCAAGTAGAGTAAGTGTTTGCCATACAGTGTATAGGCTGGCCAGAGAATGTGAACTTCTGCTTGTTGGATGGTACTCGGGCCTTTGTTGATGATCTATAAGCAAGAACTGCATTTTTATCGTTGTCTTTAGCATTGTTTATCTAGTGTATTGTTTATTCTGTTTGTATATATATCATTGGTCTGTGTTTCTATATCACGTACGTTTGATTAAGGCTACTTACCCATTTTTCCTCTACCTGCCTGCCTACTTACTTATTATTCCTCTTCTTCCCTGTACTTTTAATTATAGCATTTATTTCGCTTTGGATACTTGTTTGTTTGTTTTGAATTAAGCACAAAGCTACAATCTGTGCTCTGCCAGCCACGGGTATCGAAACCCGGTTTCTAGCGTTGTAAGTCCGCAGACATATCGCTGTGCCACTGGGGGGGGGGGGAGCGATACTTGTTATAACAATTCTACGAATAACCAACGATCCCTACTTTATATTATAATTTTTTCCTACTTATATCACTATAACTAGCTAGGTTACGTATATATTGATCCCTATTTGTCTTTATAAAATTCACTTTTTTATTATACTTGTATGTTTCCTTTTTATTAGCTATGTTTTTGTGCGACAGCAATGGCAAGTGTGGGGCGCGAGTATACCCGATTCTATTTTACTCATCAAAATCTCTACCAACCTACCCTCAAATTTAATCATATGTCCAAAGTAACACTAGTATCCTTTTCGATACAAGAAAGGAATGATTGGGACACCAGACGTAGGAGTTCTGTTAAAGAAGTAGAGTGATAAGAATAGTAAGTCCCCCTCTTGTCAGTCACGCCGTCAGAGGGCGCCACATGTGTGTAGAGAGAGAGGGGAGGGGTGTCAAAGATGATGAGGTCATAGTTCCAATTTTGGTCGCCAAAGAGCGCCGCCAATGATGACGAGGTCATGCTACTAAGTTTTGCCACCAGGGGCGCGTCGTTAGGGAGGCGTTGCTAGGCTGCCATGGCAAGTGGCCATGATGTCATAATTCAACAAAGTGTCACCAGATGACGCAACTAAGTTATGGAGGGTTGAAATTATAGTTCAATACCAGACAGGCAGCCATAATGGATGGTTACGTAATAGTACCACAAAGTAGAGAATGTGTGTCTAGGCCGCCATGACAGTCGGCCATGACTCATGCAATACATGTCTAATCATGTCGGTAATTAATCATTAATTAATTAAATCATCTTAAAAAGGATGCTTAACTCTAATTCATTAAATCATTTTAAATTAATTCACTAAATCATTTGCCCCCAGTGGCACAGCGGTATGTCTGCGGACTTACAACGCTAGAAACCGGGTTTCGATACCCGTGATGGGCAGAGCACAAATAGCCCATTATGTAGCTTTGTGCATAACTACAAACAATTAAATCTTTTATATTCAATTCGTCCTTAAAAGGACGCTTAACGCTAATTAATTAGTTAATCCTAAAAAGGACAGTGAACACTAATTCGTTAATTAATAATTAAGTCATCCTACCACAAAGTATAGAACGTGTTTCTAGGCAGCGGTGACTCATACAATACATGTCTCAACAAGAATATAATTAATCACTAATTATTTAAATAATTTATAATTAATTCGTCCTAAAAAGGATGCATGACGCTAATTGATCAGTTAATTAAATTTCTTGTCCTATATGGACTATATCTTTCTCAATCAAGTATTTTCAATGACATGAATATAATAAAATGTCAAAATATTATTTAACGTAACATGATCACAACATATATTTTACTACGCACATAATACATGTCTGTAGGTTTAAACCGCCCTAAGAATGCGATATCATGCAATAATTAAAACTTTGACTTTATACAACATTTTACATCGTCAGTAAATCGTTTATTATGTAATAACGTTTTTACTAGTTTGTGACAAAATAATTTATATGTGTTACTTTATCTCATGTCTTACAAAGGCGGACTTTCACATATGTATATACTTAATTACCCATATTACGGTAAGAGTTTGACAAATATACTGTGATAATACTTCTACAAGTTGTAAAATACGTTATTTAACGTAACATGTTTGAATAAAATTACAACTTACATTTTACTACACATGATTATTTACTATAAGAGAATAACAACACTAACCATAAATCCTTGAGGACCACATTTAGTGAAGTAACGTGTTCAAAAGCAGTCCACAAAATATCTTTGATATTTGCGTCAATGAAAGCATACAATCACGAAACACACATACAAATTTCTACATGCTATTTCTATTATATGACTAATAAACTGGTATCTGATGTCAAACCTTGATACTGTTTAACATTACTTCATAGCACATAGAGTGTTATTGTAAGAAGAAAGACCAAACATGTAAAGCTTTATTTTACAGTACTTTAGATATCCTGACGTCACCAACACACAGTTAGAAGTTAGAAAATCATCTGCTCAGAATGACAAAGGTCAATTCTGAGTTGACCATGTCTAGTAAAGGTGCAAAGTAAGTGCTGATTGTGTTACAATGTAGAAGCAGAGCAGAGTTTGATGAAAATGTACCAGTTCGAAGAAATAAAGCATGATAGTCCAAAGTGTTTGATGTTCAAGGCTACTGATAGGCTTGGTCTATAAGATTAGAATGACAGAGTTTATTTTTCAAGTTAACTAGTCCAAAGACCAAGTGATGAAAATTTTTGATAACAATTCGGTGTTTGTCATATATTATGATACATACTTAATATCTGGTACTATAATATTTTATAATAATAAACTCTAATTAATATTCACTTTTACAGATCACTAAATATATTCAATTAGCCCATAATACAATATCTATACACAATATATTTAATAATGAACTCTACATATGTACATTATACTTTAAATACTGAAATTTATAAGTTCCTTACATAAGGTTTAAATGAATATTTTATTACTCAGCCTACGATTATTGCATACTGTGTCCAAAAACTACCAGTGTTTCAGTCCACTTATAATGAATTGAATGTTCTACTTAAACGTGCGTCATTTATACTTACGTAAAACTTTTATTAAAATATAAGTTAATCATAATGCATTGTCACTATCTAACTATTTACAATTTATTTAATGTTTACAGGAAAATGTTATTGAAATAAAAGTCAATTATAATACACTGTCGTTAACTATGTATTCACAATATAAAATAGATGGTTCACTGTAAATATGTAGTGACGCATAGCAGTTAAATACAGTTTTTGTATTCAATTCAACTGTACGTTTCTAAAATGTATTTATCAATGATAAAAAACATCAATTATAGCATACCATGTCTAACATCATGTCAGACTGTATTAGTTGACTTAGAATAAAATGAAAGTTGTATTCTTATGTGTGACACGAAATATTATAGTAAATATAATGTTTTTGAAACAGTGAACCCAGACATAACGCTACACAGAACAGGGCATTGACACGTATGACAAAGGTCACTTCTGAGTTGACAAAGTCTATTCGCAATTCCAAGCCAAAACGGGTAGCTTGACCATATATAAACAGCTGTCAAACAGACTACATTCACTTTGAATTCAACATTCATGCTAATACTATATCTTATAGTTCTACTAGTGATATCCATGGACAACTCTATTGATCTCAGTATGATTTTTTAACATATTTCTAAACTAAATGAAACAAATACTGTTGCGGACCTATTTTGAATATATTTCTGAACTATATGAAACAAATTTTGTTAAACTGAATAAGTACTGTCACAGATAACGTATATTTATGTAGGAAATGGTCTCACTATCGATCAACAGTGAAGATCTGAAAGAATTAGAGAGAAATGCGTGCCAACAATTAGGCGGAATTTGTTTTTTTCCGTGGTCTCTATCTGTTGAAGAGACTGAAGCTCTACTATTGTAAGCTGTTTTCACATCATTTATATTGATTACTACGAATTTTTATACAATTTCATTTACTTCTTTATTTTACAGACACATACTGATGAAGATAATCAAACTTCCCGAGGTACCAAGAGATCGTCTGGCGTGGAAGGAGAAGTAAGTTTTCAAAACTTATATATAATCCACATATCTGATATCATTTTCCTTTGAAAATACATTTTTGTAATACTCTCTGTCTTTTACAGGTATCTGCTAAACGTCTTCACAAGGAAGACAGATAATTTACCATTAGAAAGTCTGCGAGTAGAAGAGTTAAAAAGTATAACGCCGCTTCTACTACTTACAGTATTTCTTTTAATCCTAAAACACACGAACTCAAATATTTTGGACACTTTCAATACTAACATTGAAAACATACTGGATCATGCAACAAAACATCTGGACAGTAGAGACAAAGTAATAGTATGTGTTTATTCAGATCATTTGGATAAACTGATAAGCACATGCTTACAAAATAAGGATATTTTCACACCTGAAATGATTTTATCTTCAGTAGAAAAAGTAAACCAAAATAAAAAAGATATACCCCCTAAATGACTCATTTAAAATTGAAGTGACAACATAAGAATCACTAGTAGGTACTGCCAGATGCAAATTAACAAATATCAGCCTTGGCCGATTTGAGTAAAGATCAGTTATTACTATAAATAGCAATGACAAGCTTTGCTGTGCTAAAGCAATAGTAATAACCTAAGCATCTCTCAGAAAAGATCCAAAATATATTAGTATTAATGATCAGTGACGACCACTACTGACTCACATGGCTAAAGACCTACATTCTTTGGTTAATATTCCAGAAGGACCAGGGGGCATAGAAGATATTACTAAACTTGTTAAGAGTACTGTGAGGTTTGTTATAGTAATGAAGGTCTGAAAGGTCAAAGTGTTGTCTGTTCTGATTGTAACAGAATTTGTAAATCTGCAGAATGTTACAATCGACATAAATCAATGAATGGTAGACAAACGAAATCTTCATGTGATAAAATTTTACCAGTGCAAGAATTGTTTTGTTATTATTGACAGAAAGAAATGTAATTCTGAATTTCATCGTTGTGGTGAATACATTTGTGTAGGATGTAAATCGTATATCTTAAACAACCATTTATGTTTTCTCCAGGACACAGATGTCAAAGATCCGTCAGATAAAGATTTATTTTTCGTTTTTGAGACAGATCAGGAAACAGGAATTCACGAGGTAAACTATTGTGTGGTCCATGATTTTAATAGTAAGGAAGCAGTTTTCAAAGCATATAATTAATGTGACAAATTCTGTAAATTCTTATTTTCGAAAGAACATAAGAATTATACAGTTATTGCGCATAATATGAAGTGTTTTGACAGTCATTTTATTTTGAATCATCTTATTCGTCAAGGGATAAAACCTGAGATTATTGTAAATGGTGGAGAAATTATGACCATGACCATCAAAAGGCTCGGAATAAGGATAACTGACAGCTACAATTTTATACCCATGTCTGTCATTGTTTCCAAAAACATTTGGATTAGAAGAACTGCAGATAGGACATTTTCCTCATTATTTGAACATCAAGTCAAATCAGGAATATCGAGGACATATCCCAGATGCCAGTTTTTACTCTCCTGACACCATGTCAGCAACTGTAAGACAAAAATTCCTGGATTGGCACTGTCAGCGACTAGTAGAAGAATACATCTTTGATTTTGAAGAAGAGATGTTTTGTTGTTGTTGAATGTTGTATTTATCATTCTTTATATTTCGTTAGATTCTGCTGATCAGATGTAGATATACTACGATGGTGCTGTCTTCAGTTCAGGGATGAGTTTCTCTATGATGTAGACCCATTTAGGAAAACAACGATTGCTGCTGTGTGTATGTCTGTATACAGAAGTAAGCTTATACCACCATGGTCGATAGCTCTAATACCTAACCATGGATAATTTACGATTAACAATTACAGTCAATGGTTAGACTATGTACAAAAATCGGAGGGGATATAGATTCAATATGCACTTAATCGTGGTTAGAAACAAATCCTGAATTATAGGGTAGACGGTTTCTGTATGGAACAAAACATCATCTACGAGTTTTATTGGTACTATTATCATGGTTGTGATAAATGTTACGACTCTCACACAAAGAATATAGTTTTAAATAGATCCATCTGGTTTATAAGAAATCATATAATTGAAGAACATAAACAACTGGAAGCATTAGGTACAAAGTCGTAACAATATGGGAGCATGAATTCAAGAAAATGAGAACTAATGATTTATGAATTTCCTTAGGGACCACACAGTAGTTCCCCGCTTGGATGTACAATTCTTAACATATTATTCGGTCCAAAAATGTTAGAGACAAATCTCAGGTGAATGTTTTAGCAAGACAAATATTTCTATCACGCATCAAATATTTTGAAGAAGCTTATTAATATGCAACAAAACAACCATATGGTTACTTACTCATCGATTTTGAAACCTCAAACGCTTGAACTGATCCGTCTGAGGACCGGACTTTTTCCTGAAGATAATATTGTAGTGTATGTACCAAAGTAAGTTAAAAATGTTGTTTAACTGAATATATATTCATTTATTATCATGACAGTAGCTGTAGTAGAAGTATAAGGGGTTTATCTTAAGAATAAGCTACACGTGACTAAGGAACTTGCATTCAAATGTTTAGTCACTGGTTATATAAATGTGTTTTTGTTTAAACGACCGTTTTCAAGTAAATATATTTCAGATGTTGATCGTCGCCAGGGTAATTGGGTGACATAACATTCCATGTAAATCTGGAAATATCGACTATCCTACCTGTGGAGTGTGGCTAAGCTGTTGTGAGAGAATTTTACCACCGTTTATATAAAGAGGAGAAAAAAAAGTCTGCTGAAAATTCCTTGTTACAATCTGGAATTGTTTGGATGCCCCAAGATTAATCAACTTCCAAATATACTCTGTCATGTCCATTTCATATTAACAATTATCATCACTGTAGTGTGAAGAAAGATAATGTATTATCTAAACGGCTGTATCAGTAAGCAGTTTTGTATGTTGCACTCACAGTCTCTTTTCGTTTATTAATCATGACACTCAGAATTGAAGAACACCAAGAATTGATCCGTGCATTACGTAAAGCTACACGTAAACAAATTAAAGGAATATATGCTGGAGCTAAAAATGAGTTTATTTTGAGTATTTGTGAATGTTCTTTAAACGTTTTAAAAGGTAATGTCCCCATGACGACCACACAAAAACAGAAACTTAGACGATACAGATCATTATTGAGAGAGCTGGCTGTCAAGAAAACATCAGTTAAATAGAAATGAAACTTAATGATACGGAAAGGAGAATTTTTAACATTACTCGTAGCACCAATATTTTCATTATTTGGTGGTTTGGCAAGATGGCCTATCGGTAAAGTTGCTGGAATCTAAAAATATGGCAAAACGAATGGTTCTCGTTCTTGAAGAACTGGTACAATCTCTTTATCAATCCAAGGTTTATGAAAGGCATGTACATGAAATATCAAACTCTATAGATAATGGTATGAAGTCAGTCATACAAAATTATACACTACCCTTAGATGATAAACCAAAGATGTTAAACCAACTGCAACAACATCATCAGACCTTTCATTCACAAACCATGGAACCTGTTAAAATAAGAATGGAATCGCCGACTCATGAAATTTAAAAATCGTTGACATTGTTCCTCAGAAATATAAAAATAAAGCTGAAATGCTATTAAACTTGATAATTTTCAGTGGTTATCTAACGTGAAATGATCGTGGAGAATTAGTGATTAGTGGAAGATCCGTCCTAAACAGTAACATAATCGATCTAATTAACGACGTGCTACAAGAACGAAAGAATTTTAACCCTACAGGATGGAAAGAATTTCCAGAACGATTATCAAATATGAATATTCATCAAGAAGTTGTTGGAAACGTAGACAGATGGAAGTATATGAAATATGATACAAGTGTTAGAAGACCTAAACGTAGTGTATCTAAATGCGAAGTTGCCTTGGCAGAATTACAGTATCCACATAGTTGGCATAATGTAAATGATGGTACAGGCTGGGTCAGTTTATTACTTACCTCTGATAGTCAAAACAAAATCATTTATATTAGACCTGGTCATTACAAAGAATCTGATGATTTAATTAGAATACTAAACAGGTTAGACGAGCTAGCCTATGAATTCGGCACATATTCTGTATTTGACTACGATTTATTCACCAGAAAAGGAAGTGTCAATATGGAAGAATGATACTCTGCATTATTTGATCCTGTACTATCTGTAATACAAAGATTTGAGAATAGTCATATAATATCAGAACCCACTATAGCTCCACATACTGTTAAAATGCATGGAGGATTTTATTCACTCTATGTTTAATCTGATATTGTTGGTGATGCATATCTACCAATGTTACGATTCGTTCAAGTTAAAGGTCAGGATGGGGACAAGATTACTGAAAAGTTTACAAAACCTCATTACAGACCTGGATCTAAACAAAATTTTCAGAGTATTTAGATAGATATAAAGGATGCATAAACTGGCGTATACCATTTTAACACAGGAGATTGATCGTAATGCTTCATTTCCGTCGTCGTCATGAGAGTTCCGTACTATAATGACCAGGCTGTCTATGACACATTTTACGATTATCAAGTGGGAAATGGATTACTATATTTTGCAGGTAGTCAATGGTAGCAAGGTCAGGTTTGGGAAATGTTTTAAGCAACCTATTTCGTTCAGCCATACCTTTTCTGAAAAAGGGGGCATTAGCTTTAGGAAAACAGACACTTAAATGAGGTGTAAATTTAGCATCAGATGTCATACAAGAAAAATGTTTTGTCAATGCTGGAAAAATGACGAGCATTACAAGGAGCTCAGAATTTGGCTAGAGAAGCTCAACATAATAAAAAAAGAAACAGAAAGGTCCAGTGTTCAGAATATCTAAAGCTAAGAGACGAAGAACATCGACTTAGACTTTTTCAACAAGTAATCATGACTCTCCCACCACATGAAAAGTCCTGTCAGTGTACAAAGTCTGAGCTAGACTTATTTTCGACTTGAATGGGTAATGAAGAAAAACTTTAATATAAGTTTAACATAACAGCAAATGTACAACGTTTCGACAAGGTTTTGTCATCGTCATCATTTCTCTCCCTCCCACACAAACAGTAATTGAGGAAGGTCAGTGGACTGAATATTATCCTGAATGTTATTATATCGGTATTAGGAGATGAATATTTAGATCCAGCACAATCGCATCTTCATGTCAAGGCAAAGAAGATTGTCAAGCCTGATGGTATCAATATAAAAAAGGATGAAGATACATCTGTACCTGTAAACTTATTACTTCATTCTCTGTTTTCTCATGTAGATGTACACCTTAATGATAAATTCATTTCTTCCTCTCACAACCTTTTCGCCTATAAGGCCTACATAGAAACTTTACCAAGTTATAATGGTGAAGCTAAGAGAGGTCATTTGACATTGTCCATTTGGATAAAAGACACAGCAAGCAATTTTGTTGATCTCAAACTTAATGATGGCGAAAACAATGGAATCAACGATCGACACGTAAATACACGTGGTAGTCAAATAGTCGACATGATCGGTTGTTTAGAATCATATATCTTTTTCAGAACAAGTTCATGGTGTAAGTTTAAAACTCTGACTCATATTAAGTAAAGATTCGTTTTGTATTATGTCAAATGATGAATCGGGATTCAAAATTGAACTACAACATGTTTCTATCTAAGCTAGAAAAGTCAAGATCAACCCGTCAGTCGTTCTGACACATGCTAAAGCATTTCAGAAAGGAACAGCTAAATACCCTTTGATATATATAGTGTGTAAATCGTTTTTAATTTCCCAGGAAAACTTACAAGCATATATTGATAATTCTTTTTAGGTCAAATACCTACGTCTTGTTATAAGATGTATTGATAACGGTGCATTTAATAGGTCTTGGAAGGAAAATCCATACAATTTCAAACATTACAATATCAGTTTCTTGGCAATCAACGTGGATGGTAAACAAATTCCCACTTGACCTTTACAGCCAGATTTTGAAACTGAGCTGTATGAAAGAAGCTATGAAACATTATTTAGTGGAACTGGAAAACAATTTCAAGATCAAGGAATTGATATAGGATATGATTAATACTCGGGAGGATAAACACTCTGCCTTTGATCTTACATTGGATTTATCTGCTGGAGATTCACACTTTAACTTGGTTAAACAGGGAAATTTACGAATTGAAATACGTTTTGGTAGTGCTTTACCTAACACTATACATGTTCTCGCCTATGAAGAGTTTCAGTAAATTTTAGAAATCGATCAGTCTAGAAACATCATAACAGATATTTAAGAATATATGAATACGTTAGAAATATGTTCAATACTCTCACAGGATTTGTGTACGAGAAGAAAGTCTGGAGGTATTTTTGCCAGTAATTAACTACCAGACCATGCAGAAAATGAATTATACATCGTCAACCTAGATCCTACTCATAAATCTGGCAGTCACTGGGTCTGTATTTATTTTGGTCGAAATGAAAAAGAATATTTTGATTCATTAGGACTACCTTCACATAATCTGAACATTAGAAAATTCATCAAGAAAAATTGTTGAACGTGGACTTACAATCAACAAGTACTGCAAGGACCATATTCATCTGACAATATTGTATATATTATGTTTATTATCATTATCAGCATGTGTCAAAACGAAAACTCCAATCTAAATTTGGATCCACCAAAATAGTAATGATATGTTTGTTCATGATTTTGTTGTAAAACGTTTTCATGTAAATACATCATTAATAGGTGTGCCTTTTTATGTAGAACAGATTACAAAATCGTTATTTTGTAATAACGAGAAAATAAATTATTTAAAGGAATTGTGTCTAGGCTTTTTATGATAATGAGTTTACTGAAATCTTTAATCACTTGAGTAAGTTTTAATTAAGATATAATCCTTTTTAGGACGGTTAAATTAAATATAATCATGTTGAGACACGTTTTTGTATGAGTCATCCTGTAATTTGTGGTAATATTACTTAATCATTCAATATGGCGGCCTAGCAACACGCCTCCTGGTAGCAAAATTTGGAACTATGAACTCGTTATCGAAGATGACGATATACATGAAGCGCCATCTGGCGACAATCTATGACTACATAGCTATCTAGGAACGCGCCCCTGGTGGTAAGACTTAGTACTATCACCTCGTCATCTTTGATGACATTTCTTTCCCCCTTCGATACACATGTGGCGCCCTAGGGGGCGTACCTGTCAAGTGAGGGACTTACTACTGATAAGGTTTGTCTGGAAAAGTTACTTACTTACATCTTTACTTTAAAATTTGTTCAAATACTGAAATTTGATTCACTCTATAAACACATGAATAGCGATTTAGTCTGCTCTGTAAGTATAATCAGCTTTAGTTTTTTCAGCCAATACTGTGAAGTAGTCATTGTTAATGTTCAGGCATTTTAAAAATGGTTTTAAATGGGCAAGTTTTATGGCCGTCATTTTGTTTCATGACGATCCCTACTAGTAGACTACTGGCTACTAACTTTCTTAGTAGGCAATGCAAGTGTGAGGGCAAAATCATTTGTGAATTGAAAAGAATGATAGAGAACTTATCTTTTAATGAATTTCTGATTTTATTTTCATAAATAGTAGCATAACATTCAATTATTTGTACAAAATTGTATTCCTTAATGAAGTTTAAAGAGGAATTTAATGAAAAATTCCTAAAATACGTTTTAGAGTGTAAA
>NW_013672903.1:5111-8043 GCF_000517525.1 Limulus polyphemus | reverse complement strand
TAGATAAAATTTGCATTTTATGGAGAATACAATTTTTTGGGGGATTTCAAAATAATGTACTAAAACATTAAAAGTAATAAGTAGCAAATATAAATATTGTAATCATTTCTTATAAATATCATTTCCTAATTAATTTTCCAAGATATTAAAGATCATAATGCAAAAAAACTAAATTTATTAAAAGTAATAGGCTTTATGTTTCTTAAACTACCTACATTTGTCAAAGCATTTATGAACTTTCGAACATATTCGTCCACTAGTTTTATTGTTGGAATGAAATATAGCAAGACTTGCATTGCTTACTAAGAAAGTTAGTAGCCGGTAGTCATCGGGTTAAGCACTATTGTACCTAATGATATAAATATTATTTTAGTATATCGAAATAAATGTAACATTTTAACTAAGTTTTACAAAGTAACTTGTTTTCCAAAAACAAACGCACCTAGATATGAACAAGCAATGCTCTGAAGAAACCAACAACAAAGTGTTTCGTGATACATACATAACAAGTGGATAGTTTCTAAGAATGGTAGGAAATTTCAGAGTTTCAGCAACTGTGAGCCAAGCGAATTTGTTGAACATCATATTTTTGTGTCAATAAAACACTGTAACTATAATCTGTTCTCTTCTTGGACAAAAATATTTTTCAATAGGGTAATATAAACTCGAAGGTAATTGAAAATACAGTTATAGCAAATCGAGTAATAAAATCTCATTTTCGTCTTTCTATACTTTATGGAACTATAGTTTAGCGAAGAATATAAAGAAAAGGGATTGGAAAGTGTTACTGAATCCCGAGAACAGATGTCATCAAAGCGCTATAAAGAAAAACTTTTACCTACTTACTTCGTACACATGGACCACTTCTGGTCCGACATCGTCTTCTGTGTGAAGCTGATTTTCAGGTAGAATGATAGACTTGTTATATGTGATTCTTTCTGGAAATGAAATTCTATAACGAAAAATATATAGGTGTACTTCAACATACTTTATTTATATTGTGCCACGTATGGCTCTTTAAGCAACTAATCTTGCAAGTGTTTATGATAATGGAGAAAACAAAAATTCTGTATAGATGTCTTAACATTTATGAAAAATTATGAAAAACATGTAAGTAAGTTTATAACATCAGCTAGCTGATAGCTACAAATACATGAAACATCAACAAAACGTCTGCCTTTACATATTCGTTTTACGCCATTACAGACCCTAATTATTCTAATTTACACAACAAATTCCTTACTTCAGTGAAGAAATACATTTATATCAACAAGACTCCCTTTCTGTTATACTATGAAAATATAATCAACGAAATATACATTTCTATAATTTGACATTATTTTCAATATATTTCAGATTTTTCATATGGAGTTCCTTAAATACATTTAAGGTTTTATATATAAGCAGTTATCTTCTACAGAGGTATATTTATTACTTTTTTCGTATACAGTATCTGTTTTCTTGCCAATTTCAAAGTCAGAAATTTCTTTATTATGAAAGATCAGGTATAATACAAAGCTAAAAAATAAAACTAGTTAACTGTATTAGCTTAGGGTCATAGAAAGATACCTAGATTAGTATAAAGGATTCGTGTTGTTAACAATGTAAAATGATTCATCCTAACATTAAACAATAAAATGAGATGTAGGTTCATGGCTGTAAGCAATCGTGAATATATTATCTCTCAGAAACAACAGCAAAACAGCAAAATTAATGGCAATATTCTTCAAGTCTGTGCTTTTTGAAACATGACACGATATTATTAGGAATGGTTCTTTAAAAATTATGAATTGATAACTTAGTGCAATAAATGTTGCGTATAGGGTTATTTATTTTGTTGAACCTAGCGCAAAGTCATACGAGGGCTACCAGCGGTAGCAGTTATAATAACCATTGGGTTGCGCTTGGTACATGTGCATATGAAAACGTTAGTTTGTAGCAAGTTACAATTCCGTGATTCACAGAGAACTTCGTCTCCGAAACTTTGAAGGTCTACTTCCAATACGTATCAGTTGGTCATTCATTATGTTATTGCTTTAGTCGGCAAGATGGTGATATTCTAGGTTTATGTTACTTCTTATTTATGGTACCTAGGCTAAAGCTGTCACTGAAACATACCCCTGCCCCTTTCAACACTATGCGAACAGCAAATATAGCTGATCAAGACTGGGGTCCTGCTGACGATTGTGATGCATATGAATAAATGACCACACTATGGATTTACCTTTCAGATTTATATTGTGGGTTAAAACTATTAAATAAACATTTCAGTTAAATTTTTCAACAGTAGAACATAAATGTCGTCCTCTACAGGCAATTGTTTGTTGTGGAAATCAAATATATTTTTGATCTAATATTGGTTTAAACCCAAACGTTTCCATAATTTTTATTCTTATTGACTTCTTTTCGTGACCTCTTATGAAAAGTTGTACCGAGCTTTATATAAGCACAGTCAAGAAAAAGGTTAGCAAATGGAGAAACATTCACATACCAAATAGCTTGGCTAGAGACATCACGCTTCTAGTTATCATAGTTACATGATGGCAGTTAAAAAAATCTTATTAGGATACGAGTGAGGAAGTACGTATAATCACTAGTATTAATTACCCAAAATCATAGTACGAACACATTTGTATCAGAATGCAGTTGAATACAAGCGAGGAGGTATCTAGAATTGTTATTACAAATCACTCAAGTTTGTAGTTCTATAACATTTCTGTCAGGTTGCAAGTGGAAAAGTTTACTTTAACTCACCTGAAAGGAATCGGTTATCATTGTCAATAAGTGAACTAATAAACGGAACACAGTGGTGGCCTAGTTGATGAAAAATACCTTCTTATCAGATGAAAAATGAAGGTTGGTTGGTTGGTGTTTTATGGCGCAAAGCAGCTAGGCTATCTGCGCCAAACAACCGGTAAAAGCAAGGAAAGTA
>NW_013672903.1:3071-4165 GCF_000517525.1 Limulus polyphemus | reverse complement strand
GATGGCACAAATTTGGCAGTTTTCCTTGTACCGGAATAACAGGTTGTGTGATCGGCGGGTACATGGAGGGGTGGCACTGTTGTTTGACCAGCATGTGCCCTCCTTCTCCATGTCCCTCAATACACCCTTGGAGGCTGTAGTCATACGTGTTTCCTTGGGGGGTGACTGTATCGGCAGGTTTCAGAAATGTTTCCTGTAAGGAGGGACATGTGGGATGATAGGAGTCAATCAAGGCCTTAATGTCATCGAGATTAGAACGAAAACCTCGACAGTTCCACTGTATCAAAGTGGCCATTTTTATGTATGTGAGAATCCAATGACTGAGGACGTGATCGAATAATCGTCCTGCACTTAGGGGCCAAAGATGGACCTACACGGACACGAGAGGCTGGTGCCCGAGGAGGTTGACCCAGGCAGTCACTGGAAGGAACAGTGGGGACAGAGATTGGAGTAGATGTAGACTGATCCACTTTATTATCCATGGAGGGCAGAAGACCCCATACATGGCGTGAAAAAGACTCAGATGGAGGCACGGAAAGGTTCGTCTGCACTGCCACTGTAGCAGTGGAGCGTAGTGCAGAGGCATATGTCTGCGATGTAGGAGGCAACAATAGCTTCCGAGCCTCAGGATAAGATATGTTATTAATAGTCTTCAAATGCTGTACCTCTTTTTCCTCCACCCACTTAGAGCAAGACCTAAAGTAGGATGGGTGTTAACCACTACAATTAACACAGTGAGGGTCCATTTTGCACTCGTAGGAGTCATGGTCCTTGCCACCACAACGAGCACACGTCACAGAACCACGACAAGATGTCTTTGAGTGACCGAACCGCTGACACTGAAAACATCGGAGAGGGTTCGGAATATAGGGCCGTACCTTACAGTTCAAATAACCTGCCTTAATGGCGGCAGGTGGACGTGGTGATGAAAACGTCAAAATTAAAACTGAGGTCGGCACCATAATTCCATCTTGACGAGTGGGGATCCTTCGGACTGCCGAAACTCCTTGATTGGAGATACCAGCAAGGATCTCTGTCTCGGGGATAGATTTCAAATCCCTCTCAACGATAATTCATCATGAGGAATTCAAGTA
>NW_013672903.1:0-2192 GCF_000517525.1 Limulus polyphemus | reverse complement strand
AGAGAAAGATTCAGTGCTCACTGACCCCACCCGCCATGGAGTCCTACGAGGGGACGCACTACAATGTCAAACAAGGACACTGCAGCAACGACTGAAATTATCTTCTTGGTATTTTTCTGAAAATCGTCAGGAATATGCATTATTTTTATGCAGAGGTGGATACTGATCTGTAATTGAATAACATCGAAAAAGTTATGATTGTTTTTTTCAGTAGCGTTAGGTGGTTTTTACACTAATAGGGAATGGTTATAGCATAGTTGTTATACATTATCTATGGAACACTGAACATTCCCTAACTTTTTGTGAAACCTGTGAGGAACTGCTGAGACAAGAGCCAGAAGCTCTGAGTGTTTGTTCTTGTTGAAAGTAAAACGAGGTCAGATTCAAAATTAATCTACAAATATAAAGTAGCAAAATATCCGAGGTGTTACAAGTGTAGCAGGTGTGGATGCGATCAGCAGGTACTCAAAAAGTAAGCCTTAAAAAGAGGCCAGAGAAGCTTTGGCGGAGGAGGTGCTGTCAAGTGCCCAAAGAGAAGTACGTGTGTGTATAGGAGTGGTAAACTTACGGAGATGAGAGGAGAAGTAGTAGAACTATTCAATATCAGGAAAGGAGCTGAGAATACAAAGGTTTTTTCTAAGTGAAATGCAGGATAAGAGGAGAGAAGAGTATCAAAATAATGACAAAATATCATGATCATAACGTGTTGGTGGTCCACATTGGTAGGACAGAGACATATTAACGACTACTGGGATCAAAGAAATCATCACAGCAAAATAATCCCTTGATCATGCCCCACAGAGCTGTACACCTTACTCTTAGGCTTCCGAAACATTCATATTTTCTGGTGTTGAATCAATGATTGCTTGTTAAGGATTGATTAGGATCTTATTTATGTTTCATCTTTGCATAGTTTGTGGAATCAACTTTAAGGTACATTTTAAGAATATTAGGCAAAAATGTAGTATATTGTCATAAATATATAATAGGTCAAGGGTCCTATCTTTAATGATCTTGACGAGGCCTAGTGATCAGCGTGTCCGGTCTGTAAATTAGATGTTCATGGTTAGTGTTGAAAAATGCACTCCATACTTTGAGTTCATGGTTGCGTTATAATAGAGACGGCCAAATCCCATTATTCCGACAGATAAGAGTAGCCTAAAAATTGGCGGTGGGTGTTTTTGACTAGCTGCCTTCTCTCTAATCTATCAGTACAAAATTTGGGACGGTTATACGTTGATAGCATTGCGCGAAAATTTTGAAAATATCAAACTTATTTTTAGGTTATAAGTTAAATTTTAATTTATATTTCTATGTCTACTCAATGGTGATAGTTTGCCAGGTTAATATCCCTTAGGTCAAAGATAGATCAAAGATATTGTTTTTATTTGAGTAAGAAGTTTATCCTTACCCGTGTAAGTCCATCTTTATTTTGATAGTTACTGGTAGTTCGAAGATGCGCTGGTTGTCTTCAAGTGTAAAGTTTTCTGAGTTGGTACTATCGCATAAGGAGAATATATGTATATATTTAGTTACCCACACTCAACAGTTTGTGTAAGATTACAACTGACTGTCAGGCATGTTATGTACGTAAAGCTGCTTTTTTAATATGTTTATTAAAAAAAATGAAAATAATCAAAAGAAAAAATACTTAGCTTCTATTAGGTGGTCAAGAAATTAATGCCATGTTTTGGAACACTTTCATTAACCACCCACAAAAACATACATCACGTATAATAGTTAAACGAACCGCCTAAACGTCACGTTAGTGTAGCCTATATAATGTGTACAGTTTAGTATACTTTAATTGGTTTTGGTTGGAGTGAAAGCAATCCGTTGACGGGTAGTTGAGTAAGCGAGTTCGAGCGAGATTGGTAGTGAACAATGCCACGAAAAAGTGAACGGGCTAGCAGTTATACTGAGAAAGGAGGGAAGGACGTGGACGACCCTCGATGATGGGTGAATGGGTCGCCACTTCTGGCCCAGTTAGCGTGTCGCACAACATGGAGTTTGATCGAGATTGTGCCGACAAACGAGTGAGATCCGATTCAGGGTCAAGTGTCGAATCCATCAGACACAAAAAGTCGACTCCAGATAGAAAACAAATAGTTTTTGTAATATCGCCGGACGTCAATATTGCGAAGGTCAATCCAATGCTCTTAAGTAGAGCCCTTAATGATATCCTTGGGCCC
>NW_013672902.1:37741-43022 GCF_000517525.1 Limulus polyphemus | reverse complement strand
ATATATATATATATATATATATACATATATGTATGTGTATATAAATGCTTAATATAATGAGTATGCCCATAAAAATAATACTTTTAATAAGGTTTTAAGTATATGTTAAGCCTAACTTCGAAATATCAGTAGATCTAATTAATAATATAAGCCTGTGTCTAAACCTGTTTAGAATATGCTTAAAAATTATGTCTGTCTGTCTGTCTATATGATAGACTTATGAGAACAGTGTTATTCGCTATCAAAATATCCTCTTTAGAAATATGAAAAACTCATCGATCCGATTTATACCTGTTGTGACTATATTTAGGTAGGTCTTAAACGCTACAGTCATGAGGACCAAAATATGATTGGGGGGACAAAGAAGTCTGACTTACGTATTAAATAAGGGTGTCATGGTTATACTATATCCCGCGGAAAAAAAGTAGGTGCAGTTACTTCCCCTTGCCCCCCATAAACCCGCCTATGGCTATAGTACTTTACACAACTCGGTATTTGTGAAGAGTTACTGGTGAAAATTCAATCATTATACTAAGCACTAATAATAGCAAATCAACCTACAAATCTTTGTATGTGAAAACCTATAATAGTTAATATTTCTAATTTTATGTTTACGAACTTAGGCACGTACTCAGAATGTTTGAAAGGGAGTGTTCTGATTTATAAGATTGAAAAGCCAACACATACTGTACGAAGCACAATCAGCATGCCAAGACTTCGGGGGTCTGGCGATATGCGACTATTTCAAACCCAAGTTGGACCTTCTTTCATAGATTGTTTAGGCAAGTGTAGTATTCATGATGAAACTTGGTGTTGAATGGACGACAACTGCCTGTTGTAGAAACACAAGTGTTGTATTCATGATGAAACTTGGTGCTGAATGGACGACAACTGCCTGTTGTAGAAACACAAGTGTAGTATTCATGATAAAACTTGGTGTTGAATGGACGACAACTGCCTGTTGTAGAAACACAAGTGTTGTATTCATGATGAAACTTGGTACTGAATGGACGACAACGTCTTTCAAAACTTCGTCCTCTGCACATGTGTTTCTACAACAGGCAGTTGTCGTCCATTCAACCAAGTTTCATCATGAATACTACACTTGTGTTTCTACAACAGGCTTTCCCTGCCTGAAGACGAAAGGATTTGCTTTGAAGGTTTTGATTAGGCCAAAACCTTTAAAATAGGTTTTGATTAGGCCAAAACCTTTAAAATGTTTAAAAGTAAGATAAAGTAGAAAAATATAGCAATTATAAACTAAGTTAAAAGTTTAAGTAAGTTTATCCTTACAAGATTTCAGCCTGAGGCAATAACCTCGATCAACGACGAAAAAAAGTTCAAAATGTCTCGCAGTTAAAAAGTAAAGCTCAATAATTTAATATCTTGAAATAAACTGGAGTGAAAACGTTTATCACTTGTGAAAAATCTACTTTTAATCGCCTGAAGGATGCTTTAAATGTTTCTTGGATTGAAGAGTTGTATATGATACAGCGAAAGCGCTACCACTCGTATCCTGATCGATTCTTATGGTAGTCACGTGCTTTCTTCAGTTTTCTGATCATTTTCACGCTCGTGGTGTCTACTTTGTGGACGAGCGTGGCCCATTGGTTAGCGTGCCTGACAGTGGATCTGAAGTTTCGTGTTCGCACGGTGTTACTGCCCCCTCACAAAAAAAAAAACGCTCCGCACTTTAAAGCTATTTGTGCGTTATAAGAGTAAGGGTCAATTCCCATTATTTAGTCTTTAAAAAAAGTAGGCTAAGAATTGACGATCGGGCAGCGTTTTCTATCTTATCTATCATTTCAAAATTAGGAACAGTTGTGTAGATTTGTTCCAAAAGTTTAAAACAAACATACAAAAAGAAATAAAAACAAAATATGCAGAAATTGATGCTAAGGTTGTGGCAATCAGATATAAATCTTTGTCTGGCTTAGTAGTCTATATGACCACCTAAGTCTAATTATTAAGAGTGGTGTAGGAAACGTGGAACCGAAGGAGCAAGGCCTCCGACTTTTCAATCTGTTCCAGTAAAATTGGCTCAGAATTAGGAAAATTACTCTCTGGAAAAGCGGGAGAATGCATAAAATTTGATCTAGAACCCAAGAACTTCCAGGACCCCCAGGAATCCAACGGTAATAAGTGCATCTGTGGCGCACATCCCCTCGCCTTCTCTCGGTGGTTACATACCTAACTAGAGATAAAACTGGTTGAAAGTTTTTTAATAATTAATAACTAGTTATATGTATAAATATTCATTAATTAATAATTTGACGTAGGCGATTGTAATGACTACTTACCGGTCATGAAAACCGTGTAAAACGTTTAACTTTGTAATTGAATAGGCCTATGTGCGCAGAAACGTGGAGCACACAAACCAGATTGGAGAATTTTCAGCCGCGGCATAACGGCTCTGAAGCTTATTATCAAGTACAAACTTTTAGCTCATAGCTCCGTCATCTCTTGACCGATTTGAGATCTAACTACAGTTTTGGACTCAGGAGGTCAAACCCTTTCGATTGATGTATTTGACCATGCCTAAGTTTTCGTAGGTTTATTCACTCTAATCCTACCTAAAAGAATTTCAAGTGCCGCGTCTATTAAGGATTCCCTCTTGTTCAGAATGTTATTTGTATGTTTCAGAGGTTCAACGGTGAGACTGAGGACGCCTATAACGCTAAAAACCAGGTTTCGATACCCGGCGGTGGGCAGAGCACAGACAGTTCATTGTAAACAACAAATGAATAAACATAATATTTCGTATTCTCTAATTTGTTTCTCTAAACAACAGATAATTTGTCAACTTATAAACTGGAAAATACATCCTAAAAAAGAAATGTTTTTTTTTGCAATAACTTAGTTATTTGTGTTTAATTGAAAAAAGAAAGAAAAAGAACAACGCTATAGAATACTTCTAGCCATAGGCGCCGAAACTGGAGGGGGGCAATGGGGACACGTACCCCTCCCACAAAAGTAGTAAAGTGCTCTTCTTCAAAAAATGAAAAATATAACATCAAAAATACAACGACGTCGGCAAAACAGCATGCAGAACCTAAATATGTAAAGTAGGTTAGCAGTAGGTTTAAAGCTTGTTGTATCTACAAGTGGAAACTTGTGTACGTTTTGGTTATATGTATATATATTCATATACGTTGATTTTTATTTCGTGAATTCGTTTGCTTTCTTTGTAATAGACAAACAAGTTCAAGCGTATGAAATTCCCTTTGTAGATAATTACTGAGATTGTTTTTAAAAATTCTGTGAAAGCAAAGATTAATGTATAATATTATGTCTACTGTATCTGTCCTATCCAGTGCCGACGAGGCCCTTCGCTTAATACCAGAGCTCATTAGGCCGGCTCGGATATAACAGACACAGTAGTGTTTGAGACGTATATTACCAAATACCCTGAACAACTATTATGGTCTGTATTCGATTACATTGTTGAAATTCGGTGAATCAGTGTGTGTGTGTGTGTTCTTCATACTTTATATTAACCAATCCCTTTTAAGCCTCAAAAATATGGATAAAACTTATACATTTATTTGGATGTTATTAGACAATCTTGTCTTAGAAAACATTCGAACAGATCTCGTGTCGTACATAAACTTAAACGATTTGACAGCCAAGGAAAAAGAAAGAACACGTTATAAAAGAAATTACGTTTATTCATTTATTTATGCAGATTAAATTATTACAATAAATTACAGTCTCTTCTCCAATATGATACATCAAGAATGACAACAAGTAAAGAGAACGAGGCAGCTGGTATCACTGAGAAATCGTGTAGGTGAATATCCAATAAAGATAAGATTTCTTTACTCCAACTGAATAACTGGGGACATTATTAGCGGTACTGAACGTTCTCAAAGGAGAGGACCCAATAAAGATAGGATTTCTTTACTCCAACTGAATAACTGGGGACAGTATTAGCGGTACTGAACGTTCTCAAAGGAGAGGACCCAATTAAGATAGGATTTCTTTACTCCAACTGACTAAATAACTCCCCAGTGGCTCAGCGGTAAGCCTGAAGGCTCATAACACTAAATATCGTGTTTCTATACCCATGCTGGGTACAGCACAGATAGCCCATTGTGTAACTTTGCGCTTGATAACAAACAAACTGCCTAAATACCGTGGTGTAGTTCATTATTGGTACTGAAAACTAACATATGCCATGGTCCAGCCAAGAATTTGTTGACTTCAAGCTTGACCTGAACTACGGACGATGGATGGTCATTGAAATGACCAAATATCATCAATTAGTAGACATTTTGATTCTCCATGAACGTCGAAAAGTACACACCATAATATTTATACCACGTTCTGCTACGGGAAACACGTCACTAATAAAAGTCGGTTTACATTTTTACTATCACGCTAGATCATTTTCCTCATCAGTCTCTTTAATGATTCCGATTTTCCGACCACAATTCCTTATCTTATGAATCACTTCCTCTTGCATTAAGTTAAAACACATCGCGATCAGCGCCATGCCGATTAGCAAATAGAGTGAACAAATAATTAACTTCTCTTGAGAAGCTTGACCACTGGCAACAGAGTGACCGGGCACTAGATCACCAAACCCGATGGTACTGAGGGTAACGAAACAGAAGTAGGAACCATCCAGAAATCCCCACCCCTCCCACAGAGAGAAGACTGTCGCCCCTCCTGAAATATATCCAACCAGAATTAACAGACAGAGCGTGATAGGTACAGATGCTCGTGGTTCCTCGTGTTCGAGGTCTTCACGTACCTCGTTAGGGATAGCTTCGATTCGAGCCTCGTCCTCAGAGTGGACAGGAAGCTTATCCTGGACAGCAGGTTCGAAAGAGGAATTGTGCGCCACAGTATGTTGGACTCGGTAGTTATCTGTACATTTTCTTCTTCTGTACGGATCATTAGGCTTACAGGTGCACAGCCGGCTATAGATGTACCTTAAAGATTTAGCAAGGGTATCGCCTATGTTGGTCAGGTACAGTAACATCAGTGGAATGCCCACAATTGCGTATAGTACGGTCGCCACTTTTCCCCAGCTTGTCCTTGGTGCTATGTTTCCGTAGCCTGTCAAAGAGAGAAAAAAATTCGTACAACATCTCTTCACTCCTCGGATCAAATTAAACAACGAACAACCTAAAAACGCGTTTAAGATTGCATTATCTATAATCACAATACAAAAACGCATTTTTTGAAAATTACATTGCCTATGGTCACCACATAAAAAACTGGTCGAGACTGCATTATCTATAACGCAACATAAAAACATGTTTTTTCAATTGCA
>NW_013672902.1:35692-36871 GCF_000517525.1 Limulus polyphemus | reverse complement strand
ACTGTTGTGAGAAAAACATTCAGCGAATGATATTTCGTGTCAGCATGAACTTTTAGAGAGGTATTAATAGCTCATACTAGATTTGACATTTCTAAATGAATGGAACGAAATAATCCATACTTAATAGATGTGTTTACTTCATACTTAGAATTGTCCTTTTCTTATCCAATCACTTCTTCTTTTGTAAAGTGAAAATCTCATCAGTAATTTGTTTGTTTGTTGTAAAGCATAAAGCTACATAATGGTCTCTTTGTGCTCTACCCATCGCGGGTATCAAGGCCGGATTTTTAGCGTTGTAAGCTCGCTGACTTACAGCTGAACCACTTAACACATGTAATTATTCTGCGGGGGGATGTTGGGGGTGATCATTCAAATTTATTTTTTGATTAGTATTTTGCTTTCTATAATTTCCTTCCTATTTCGCCCCCCCCCCAGTGGTTCAGCGGTAAATTTGTATGCTTACAACGCTAAAAACTGGGTTTCGATACCCGTGGCGGGCACAGCATAGATAGTCCATTGTGCTACTTTGCGCTTAACTACAACAACAAACAAACAAAGCTTACTGGTTCCAAGTGTTGAATATGTATATCACAGCCTGGGGCTCTTTCAGTCGTGACATAACCAAGTTTCTCAATAAATACTTTATTTTATTTTATTTTTTTAAAGAAAAGATAGAAACTGAAGAACTAGCAACTGTTTGCTACCTGCATCTATCAGGACAAGTTCACTAGCGTATTATCATCATCCCACGATTGAAGTTCATGTTTTGTCCATTCTTTACATTTTCGCGATTGAAGGTGTAGTGGTAGTGCGCTCGTCTTCTGGTTATGAGCTGGTTTTCTTAGCTTAAAGACAAGAGTTTTTAGCATTCTAAGTTGGAATTCTTCCCTGGTAAGGAGAATGACGCGAAATAAACTGGTGGTAGTCACAACATTACATTCGTTTAGTTAGAGTTTCTAGCATTTTAAATTGGAATTCTTCCCGGAATGGAGGATGACGCGAAGCAAACTGGTGGTAGTCACAACATTACATTCGTTTAGTTAGAGTTTCTAGCATTTTAAATTGGAATTCTTCCCGGAATGGAGGATGACGCGAAATAAACTGGCGGTAATCACAACATTACATTCGTTTAGTTAGAGTTTCTAGCATTTTAAATTGGAATTCTTCCCGGAATGGAGG